>NW_028261385.1:138351825-138446825 GCF_051295495.1 Thamnophis sirtalis | reverse complement strand
CTGTAGCCTTACTCCCAAGTCGACTCCTGTTCTTTAGCTGTTCCCTTCGTCTGGCAACTCTCCGTATGCTCACATTGGGAACAGGCTCCAGCTGTTCTTCTGCCTCACTGATGTCTCACTCTGAAGGCAGCTGATAACTGGCATACGGCTCTGGCCCCCTCTCTGCCTCCGACACAGAGCCCTCATCAGAGCCTTCCCCAGACTCCAAGACTGGCCCATGTTCCTCCCCAACCTCCTCACTGTCTGAATCTGCTGCCAGCTCTGCTGGCCGCTGATGGGCCACAACAGAAATCAAGAAAAGGACTAAAACACCAAATCTGGTGAGATCCCAGCGATCTTTGAGGTCTCATGAAACTCTATGTAAGAATGCAAATGTTATAAGGTATGGTTAACACATAACACAATGGACAATTAAAACTTTTAAAACACACATTTAGGATGTATGGTGTATATGTGTTGCATTGTATAGTATGGTCACAGTTAGGCTTTAAAATCCTTATATGGAATCTAATATGTTGCATATTGTCTTTTTTCCTTCTTTTTTTTAAAATAATTTTTTATTTCTCATATATACATTCACAATTATATGATCTCATAACTGTTATTAATAATATGTGTTTGTAACAATTTTTCTCCCCTGCAATTGACAATATAATTGAAATTGCTTTCTTACCATCCCATAGACCCATCTTATTTTACAACAATCCTTCTTCTTCCTTCCTTCCTTCCCTCCTTCCTTCCCTCCTTCCTTCCCTCCTTTCTTCTCTCCTTCTCTCCTTCCTTCCCTCCTTCCTTCCCTCCCTCCTTCCCCCTTCCCTCCCTCCATTCTTCTCTCCTTCCCTCCTTCCTTCCCTCCTTCCTTCCCTCCTTTCTTCTCTCCTTCTCTCCTTCCTTCCCTCCTTTCTTCTCTCCTTTCCTCCTTCCTTCCTTCCCTCCTTCCTTCCCTCCCTGCTTCCCTCCCCCCTTCCTTCCCTCCTTCACTTCCTCCTCCCTTTCCTTCCTTTCTCCTCTCCTTCTCTCCTTCTTTCCCTCCTTCCTTCCCCCCTTTCTTCTCTCCTTCCTACCTTCCTCCTCTCTTTTCCCTTCTCTCCTTCCCCTTCCTCTCCTCTACTCTTCCCCTCTTCTTCCCTTTCCTCCCCTCTCTCCTACTCTTGCATTCCCTCCACTTCTTCCTCTGCTTTTCCCTCTCTCCTTTTCCTCTACTTTCTCCTCTGTTTCCTTCTGTTAAATGATTACCATATACAGTATCGGCTTCCTCATGTCTAGTGCTAATTGTGCTAGAGACACACTTTTCACTTCTTAATTCCCTTCCCTAGCAGGAAAAGAAGGTCAAAACATATTGCAGTTTTCTGTGATTTTTGCTTGCAGCTCTTGTGTTGTGATCACAAGTCTTCCCGGATTATTTTCTTTAATAACACTGAAGTTTAGCTCTGTCTGGGCCATCTGATACTGTCAGACGTGGTGTCTAAAGCAGATGTGATTGTTAATGAAATGGCAGGTGAACATCTGACATCGCTGTTGCTGAGAGCTTCAATGTTACAGTAATGAAAAATAGCACTGTTCCGTTTAGTAATTATTATGATATGTGTGTAATTATTTCATGTAGAGGAAGCAGTAAGGGAATAAGCAGTAAAGGAAGTTGTATTTATAGTGTATTTATATTTCTCTACCAAAAATTATTCTGCTAAGCCTGCTAACCTCTATTATCTATGTCTTCTTTGGTGACTACATATATATACACACATACATACATACATACATACAGACACACACACACACACACACACACACACACACACACATGTTGCATTTGTGCTGATAAATAAATAAAGGGAGACTAGTATAGAACTATTTCAAGCTATTTAGCTCTCATCAGCTAAAAGAAAGACCTGAATACAACAAGATGCAACAAGACCAGCATACCTACACCCGTGAAAATCTATGAAAATATAGAAAATAAAGGAGGAGAACCTGTGGCTTAGTGGCTAACACAACTGCCTAATATGTAATACAGCACAGGTTCAAATCCCAGTAAGGGTATGGCTAGCTGATGAGAGCTAAATAGCTTGAAATAGATCTATACTAGTCTCCCTTTATTTATTTATCAGCAGAAATGCAACAAATATGTGTGTGTGTGTGTGTGTGTGTGTGTGTGTGTGTGTTTGTAGATTTTCACAGGTGTAGGTATGCTTTACTCACACAAACACGAAGCCGAAAACACCAGCCAGAAGATGGCGAGTGAGACCTTGCCAAAACGTTGCCAAGACAATCTCAATCTTACATGGGGAAAAACCCGAATACAAGACCAGCATACACACACACACACACACACACACACACACACACGGAATAGATATATTTTTTAAAAAAACTGTCTCTCCCCTAAAGATTTTTTGAGCCAGCATATTTAGCAGGCTGTTATGATAAATGCTCAGAGATTCAACCCAATGCAGGTTTAATATGCTGCATGCTCTGCCCTTTATAGCCAAGGCATGAATAAAAATGAATAAAGGCATGAATAAAAATCTCAGCTTTTGTGGGGGGGGGAGGAAATTAACCTTGTCTCTGTGATTAAGAGGTGCCATCTTGATCTTCTGTTTTCAATAATATGCAAAGTGTTCAAACATAATGACGGGGAGGGAAGACAAATCAAGATTCTAATTTGGTTTCTCTCCCACACATATATACACAATTCATGCCATACATTCAATATTACACATTGTAAAGAGTTTCCTTTTTAATTCTAAATTGACCTTTTGTACATTCTAGAAATTATATGGTGGCACATTTTAGCCATGCACATCCTCGAATGCTGGATTTTTTTCTATTTTTCCCTATTTATTTTATTTAGAATAACATCAGCAGTCTTAAATACTCAAAGAGCTACTTCCTAACCAGAAGTCCCTTGTTCAATTCTGAAGCCAACCGGAAGTCCAGTTCCCCCATCATAGAGTCTCCTCCTAGCGTGGTGTCCTTTTTCCTCTACCTGTCGTAACTGAAAGCTCTATCAGTTGTGCAGCCGACTGGCGGCAGGGAGCCACAGAAGAGGGATGAAAGAGCCACATGCAGCTCCAGAGCCACAGGTTGCTGACCCCTGATCTAGCCTGAAGCTTTGGATATTGCTCTGTGTAATTTTAATTGGTCTTCAAAAAACATAATTTTTGAGGCTTTTTAAGATTCAGCACAATGCTGAGAAAAGTCAGGCTGCTCTGTCAAGTAGTGGAGAGATGCAGCATTTGCATAAAGTGAAACGTTCTTCCAGATTGTTTTCAAAGGATACTATATTAAATAAAAACATTATCATGTTAACGTTGAGCGGTTTGCTTTGTTCCAATGGACCAATGTAGCTGCAAATATGTTTTAAATTACCGTATTTTCACGACCAAAAGCCGCACCGGATTATAAGCCGCAGTATCAATTAACGTTAATTTTTCAAACTTTTTCCACATATAAAGCGCACCGGGTTATAAGCCGCACGTTTCCCGACGCTTCTGGACATCTGTTGCAGTCGCGAGGAGGAGCGGAGAACAGCGCGAAGGTTCTTGGCGCTCCAGGAAGCCGCGAAAGAGGCTGGGGGAGGCGCACGGCTTGGTTTCTCCTCCCTGGACGTCGCAGCAGCAGCCCCAAGCACACCGAACTCTGTGTTTTTCGCATCGGGGTGTGCTGCAAGAGCATGCCCCGATGCGAAAAACACAGAGTTCGGTGCGCTTGGGGCTGCTGCTGCGACGTCCAGGGAGGAGAAACCAAGCCGTGCGCCTCCCCCAGCCTCTTTCGCGGCTTCCTGGAGCGCCAAGAACCTTCGTGCTGTTCTCCGCACTCTCCTCGGCTCCTCACAACTGCAGTAGACGTCCAGAAGCGGCAGGGGCTATCGAGCTGGAAATCCAATCCCCATTAGCCCCAAAAGCCGCTTCTGGACATCTATTGCACTCGCGAGGAGCGGAGAAGAGCGCGAAGGTTCTTGGCGCTCCAGGGGGCCGCGAAAGCAGCTGGGAGATCTTTTTCCACATATAAAGCGCACCGGGTTATAAGCCGCACTGCCGGTTTTGGATCAAATTTTAGGATTTTCAGTGCGGCTTATAGTCGTGAAAATACGGTAACTAACTAAAAGCTTCTCCTATTCCTAATTTTCCTCATTGCAAAATCATGAAATATCTGTCATGATTTTTATATCCTGGACTGTTGGAAAAATTATGAAAGGTGAAATGAAATTCTCCTTTGTGTACATTTTTTTGGAATCTGGAAGCGCTAATAATGCCAACATTATCAGTTTGTCTTTCAAAATGGTGACACTGAAATAGTGTGATATATATTTGCTAGTTTTGTTCATGGGGCAGCCCTTGAAGAGCATTCGTAGACTTCAGCTTGTCCAGAATGCAGCCGCGCGAGCGATTGTGGGTGCACCTCGGTACACCCACGTTACACCTATCCTCCGCGAGCTGCACTGGCTGCCTATTGGTCTTCGGATATGCTTCAAGGTGCTACTCATCACTTATAAAGCCCTTCATGGTATTGGACCTGGGTACTTGAGAGACCACCTGCTGCCAATTACCTCCAACAGACCGATTAGATCCCACAGACTAGGCCTCCTCCGAATTCCATCCACCGGCCAATGCCAATTGGCTACCACCCGGAGGAGGGCCTTCTCTGTGGCTGCTCCGGCCCTCTGGAACGAGCTCCCCGTGGAGATTCGGACCCTCACCACCCTTCAGGCTTTCCGCAAAGCCCTTAAAACCTGACTGTTCCGACAGGCCTGGGGCTGACGAGTTCCCGTCCCTGCTCGAATTGTGTGGCTGTTGATTGTTTTTAAATTGTTGTTTGTCCGTTGTCTTTCTTCCTGTTTGTATCCCCCCCCCCCTTACTTGGTTTGTGAGCCGCCCTGAGTCCCTCTGGGAATAGGGCGGCATAGAAATATAATAAAATCAATCAAATCAATCAATCAATCTTTCGCTTGCACAGCATCTTTTCCCCCCCATCTCTTCATTAAATTGTATACTGAGCCATTTGTAACCTTTGAATTTTGTCTTCAGCCACCAGAGAACTGCAAAAGCTATTCCTAAGTTTTTATTTTACTTGGGGATTGCATTGTGTTTTATTTTATTGATTGGAAAATAATCCTAATAGCTATATTTTAATTTTATTTATGCTTGGCTGCAAATGAAACGAAACCACGTTCCATTTTTGCCTTGAGCCCCTTTTCGAAGTGTGGCCCTGATGCATCATTTAAAAGCCAAATTAGAATTCAGCCGGTTCCAAACACACCTGGTATGTTTCACGAAAGAATCTCTTTTGTTTAGCCCTTGTGTTTGGGATTAAGGAGTGTTCAAAAGTTTTATTTCTTTTAAAACAAACATTTCATCATTCCTCAATCAGTAAGACATCGAAGTACAATTTTTTGTATGTCAAAATAATTCTAGTTTACCACCAAATTCTTGTCTAACCTAATGCATACCCCTCCCTCCCTCCCCCCTCCCCCCAACCCCCCTCCTCCTTCCCCCCCCCGGACTTCCCAGAACCTGTACACGGTATGGATTTTTAACAAACACAGTCTAAAATCTATTGAAAAAAAGAAATAAAGAAATTAATGACATTCTACATTGACCTTAGCTTCTTCTTGCTGAATTAACTTTAAACAATTTAAATCATTTCTGATCTTAAGCATAGGCATAAGAGCATAAGAGCCAAGGTGGCGCAGTGGTTAAATGCAGCACTGCAGGCTACTGCTAGATCAGCAGGTCAGCGGTTCAAATCTCACTGGCTCAGGGTTGACTCAGCCTTCCATCCTTCCGAGGTGGGTAAAATGATGACCCAGATTGTTGGGGGCAATATGCTGACTCTCTGTAAACCGCTTAGAGAGGCCTGAAAGGCCTATGAAGCGGTATATAAGTCTACTGCTATTGCTATTGCTATAGGCTAACTGGAATTTCTTGGTCCCGTATTTATTTTGTATATAGTCAATCCATTTTTCCCAGTCTCGTTTATATCTCTCATTTGAGTTATCTTTAATATATGCCGATATTTTAGCCATCTCGGCTAAGTTTGTAACTTTCAATGTCCATTCTTGAATTGTAGGCAAGTCTTCCTTCTTCCAGTATTGCGCCACCAACAGTCTTGCTGCTGTTATTAGGTGCAGAATCAAGTTACTCTCTACCACTGTAAAATCAGTACATATACCTAGTAAGAATAACTGAGGAGTAAACTTTATCCTTCTTTTAAAGATATTTTGCATAATCCACCATATTTTTATCCAGAATGCCTTAACCTTTTGGCAGGGCCACCATATATGATAATATGTAGCATCGAGAGAACCACACCTCCAACATTTAGTCTGTACATTTGGATACATAGAAGCCAGCTTTTTAGGATCTAAATACCATCTATAGAACATTTTATAAAAATTGTTTGGGATTAAGGAGTGATGCAAACATTAGATCACGGGAGGGATTTGAAAAGACAGATGTGGTATTAGGTGTTCTATGTATAATCAGAACTCTTTCTGTAACACTGTGTGGACTTCAACTCCCGCAGTTTCCTAGCCAGCATGCTTAAACACAGCTTAAAGTTGCTGAGGTTGGGAAATATTCTTCTAGAAAATATTTATCAGCATGGAGACCAGAAAGAGAGACTGGTAAAGAAAATTTAGTGGCTGTCAGGTGATTATGAGTAGCAAGTGGCCATCAGCAGAAATTTCAGTTATTTGCCATCTGAAATTTCTGAGGAGTGGGCTGTGGAATTGTCAGGAAAGGGAGAAAGCAACATCCCCTTTCTTTAATACTGTGTACGTCAGGGCTGTCAAACTCGCAGCCCGTGGTCGGGATGCATCATGCACTGGTCACACCCACGCTCAGTTTAGCGAAGGGGGGAAAAGTCCCAATATGTCACATGATGCCGCCGTAAGTTTGACAACCCTGGTATGTGTGACTGGACTATCCATGATTACTGGACACCAACACATAGATGTCTGCATTGGGAAAGCCCGATTATGAGGATCTACTTATAAATTGCATTTTCAGATGAGTGAGTTGACCTAGAGCAGGGATGTCAAACTTGTGGGCTGTGAGCCAGATGCGTCATGCACTGGCCATGCCCATCCCCGTTTTAGTGAAAGGGGGGAGTCACAATACGTCACGTGATGACCAATGTTCCCTCTAAGCTGCGCGCCTGCGCGGTCGCGCACATAACAAGAAAACACCGCACGGAAGTTTCAAACTGCAGCGCAGTGTTTCTTTAAATGTGACTGAAAATATCCCTCCCTCCCTCCCTTCTCTCTCTGCACTGAACTCTCTCCTCCATCTGGTGATTGGTGGAATCAAGGAAGACTCTGCCCAGAGACCAATGACGCTGCAGAAAGGAGAATTCCCATTGGTTACTTTTACACACACAGTGAAAAAAAAATTAGAGGGAACATTGGTGACGACATCACAAGTTTGACACCCCTAACCTAGAGTATCATTGAGTTCATAGTTGAAGGCATAAGGAAATAGTTGAAGGAAACATAAGGGCAATGAATTCAAAGAGTTGAAGGCATGAGGACAATGTACCATCACAACACTTGATGGAAACACCAAGAGAAAAACAATACTATAGAGTAGTTGAAGATGAGAGTATTCCTGTCTGCTGGAATGAGATGCAAATCAGTAAGATTACCTCCAATATCTTATGTACATATGATGAATTATGAGTGAGTGATGAATTATGGTGAATTAATTCACAGTGAGGAAGAGAGATATAGAAATAAATTCTAATTCTAGTTGCAGAATTATGACAAATTATGAAATGGCTAAAATATGGCATGGAAATGACTCACGCGAAGAAGGATACAATTATCCTGGCATCCAGCTTCGCTTGCTGTTGACTTTTCCTTTTTCTGGAGTGGAAGCTGTTATACGTTAAGACTTATTTTCGTGTATATAAGACACTGTATATGTGTAGACAGTGTTAATTCTCCTTCTAGATTTATCCATACTTAATTTAAAGTTTGTTTATAACTCCAAATGTTTTTTGTGCATTAAGTAAGAAGCGTTCATCTATACCATGGATTAGTAGGAGAGAATGTAGGAAATCTTCGCAGTATAGCTTTGGGATGGGATAAATATTCAGTTGGTCTTTGGGGTTTTAATAAAGCCCTCTGTGTAAATTTCCTGTACTTTTAACTAGGGATGAAATCTACTTACCTTCACTACTGGTTTGCAAACGTTTGTTCCACCTCCGCGCATGCACAGGATCTTCCACGCATGCGCAGAGAGTAAAAAACAGACGTGCTGATGTCCGGGGTGGGTGGGCGGAGTCTGCTACCGAGAGTCCCTGCGAAGGTAAGTAGAATAGCGAGGGAGGGAATCCGCTGTGCCACGCGATTTAGATTAGCTGGAAAGCAGGAAATCCTGCTTTCTAGCTAATATAAATTGTGCATCACAGCTGATCGTCGGAAATACTGGTTTGCCCAAATAGGTAGCATTTTTTTTACTACCGGTTTGGGGGAATTGGTCCGAATTGGTAGCATTTCACCCCTGCTTGTAACTATTTATTAATTGCATTCAACAATATACTGCAATTAATTGCATTCAACGTTCAATCCATTGCTTTGTAAAATGGGGAAATTTGTTTTTCCAATATTTAAAGAGTCACTTTGGCTGTCCATAGAGCACAGAGGACCCATTTTTGTTCCAGCAATTCTGTAAAATGTGATTTAATTTGTTTTACTACTAGCTAAACCACGCCATAAATATATTCCCAGTCATACTGCCAAATCATCCAAGCCATATTTCTCAATGACAAACAAATACAAGATAATTTAACGCAGCTATTATACATAATGTTTCATATTGTTCATGTTTCATATTAAAAGAATTGGCAAGTTACAGCACAGTATCTACTTGTGCTCATTGTAAAAAAATCCCCTATATTTCCATATTCCAAAATTATGTTTATTTTAATGTACTTCTTTCATTATTTATTCCATTTATAGTTTAAAAAGTAGATACTCATCCATGCTTCCAAGAGCAAAACACTCTGTATCGGGTTAATTGGCTCAAGGCAACGTTGCTAACAAAGAAATAGTGTTCAGCTACAGTAATTTTTTTCTTGTGATCCTACCTCTTCCATCAGCTATTTTTCTTGTAGCACAATGTGCTCTCTCTTTTTCTTTTCTTTTTCGAGGTATTGGAGGGACGATATACAAGGACAGTGTGAGCCAAGTTTATTGTTGAAGAGACAAATGTAAAAGAACAAGTTAAAATAGATCTCCAGTAGAAGGTTGCCTCCATTTTTTTTCCACTTCTTCAAAGAATATCAGTTTATACTTACAGGGTTTTTCTTGGCTTTCTTGAAATTTATTTGAACCTTTAAAAAACTATTTTTAGTTTATTTATGTATTAGCACGATAAGATACAAAAATACCAAAGGAAATAATAGGAAAGATAGGGGAGGGAAAAGGGAAGGGGAAAGTTGGGGGGGTGGGAATGGGAAAAAGAAAGAAAAGGCATTGACTTCCAACATCATTTTTGTTGTAGTAGCATAAAGTAATAACATTACTTTGACATGATAGTATAAACTAGCCATTTCTACAACAACAAAAAATTATTTGAAATTCTATTGGTCATTATTCCACTTTGAAAGGATGCAATCCTAATTTTTTTAAGGTCCATCTTTCAAGCTTCCTGTTGTGTTCCTAATGTGGGGTTCTGCTGTGAAACCTGTGTTCTTAAAATATCCTTTCTTACTCTTTTAAGCTACTTCTTATCCCAGCTGGTCTGACTTCTCTAACCTTGGTTGATAACACATTTTTTTCTCAAAATCAGGCCCTTCATGAACAATTAATATTTTTGGCTTTTTGGGGAAGGAAGCCACAGTCTCCCAGATGAGCTATAATATGCATTAACCACTCTTAAGCATCATGCTGTGGACATGGAGAGCCAAATTGACCTGCCGCTTTTACCTAGGAAGATGTCTTTGGATTGCGGTCCTCATATCTTAACACCCAGCTCTGTTCCATAACTATATAGCAATTCCCAAATCCCAGTGGTGGGTTTCAAAAAAATTTGGAACCTACTCTGTGGGTGTGGCCTCCTTTGTGGGAGTGGCTTGTCGCCCATGTGATCTGGTGGGAGTGGCTTGCCGGCCATGTGTTTTCTCTCTCTCTCTCTCTCTCTTTCCTTCCTTTTGTCTCTCTGTCCCTTTTTTCTTTTTTTCTTTCATCTCTCTCTCACTCTTTTTCTTTCTTTTTTCTTTTCTTCCTTTTTTTCTCTCTCTCTCTCTCTCTGTGTCAGTCTGTGTGTGTGTGTGTGTGTGTGTGTGTGTGTGTGTGTGTGTGTGTGTGTGTGTCAGTGGTGGGTTTCAAAACCTCTTCTGTAGGTGTGGCCTGCTTTCCAGGTCCACTGGTGGAACCTCTTCTAACCAGTTCTGTAGATTTGACGAACCGGTTCTACCGAATAGGTGCGAACTGGTAGGAACCCACCTCTGCCAAATCCATAAGACGTTTATTCCTGGCCAAATTTTGGGCAGACAGCTATGACTGAGGGACTGATATCTGAACATCACATTTCAGTAGAGTCACTATTCTGGAGGACTAACTGCAGCGGTGGGATTCAGCCAGTTCGCACCTATTCGGGAGAACCGGTTGGTAACTTTCTAAGTAGTTCAGAGAACCGGTTGTTGGAAGAAATCTCCTTTTGTTTTTTTCCACTTTACAGGGCTAATCCTGTAAGGAAGGCAGGAAGGAAACATTCTGGTGTTGTTTCTAGCCTGATCTTTATTGACCTGCTTACAGAAACTGCCTCTCCGGTGAACCCTTATTACATTGTAACCAGTTGTGGGTTTCAAAAATTGTTCGAACCTACTCTGTGGGTGTGGCCTCTTTTGTGGGAGTGGCTTGCCACCCATGTGACCGGATGGGAGTGGCTTGCCGCCCATGTGACCGGAAATGAAATTATGAATTAGTACTTAGGTCAGTCCAAGAAACTCTGGCATTGAAGCACGCAAGTCTTAAAGCTGTCAAGTTACAAGACCCTTGCACCCCTAACCCTTTAGAAAAAAAACTAGGGGTCTTCAAACCCGACAGCTTTAAGACTTGTGGACTTCAACTCCCAGAATTCCTCCTCCAGTCACGTTGGCTCAGGAACTCTGGCATTGAAGCATGCAAGTCTTAAAGCTGTCAAGTTACAAGATCCTTGCACCCCAAACCCTTTAGCAGTGGTGGGTTTCAAAAATTTTTGGACCCTCTTCTGTAGGTGTGGCCTGCTTTCCAAGTCCACTGGTGGAACCTCTTCTAACCGGTCCGGTAGATTTGACGAACCGGTTCTACCAAATAGGTACGAACTGGTAGGAACCCACCTCTGATTTTAACAGCTAAGACGAAGCACCCATCAACGTGAGTGACGTTGAGTTGGCCACGACCACCCAGTCACATGACCACCGAGCCACGCCTACCCAGCTGGTCATTAGGGCAGAGAACCATTTTTAAAATTATTTGAATCCCTCCACTGACTAACTGAAACATTGGATCATGTTGCAATGTGCTGCTTGTTGTATGCTGATGCTCAGCAGGAGTTATTGTCTCCATTTTTAGTCAAACACTCTCGACTCCTTTATCTCCAGCTGTTACTATCAGATCAATATGACTATTTTGTTAACGATTGCTACAGTGACTGCATGATAATCTATCATATTTTTTAAAATAGCTGTTAGATACTTCTTGTCTGGTTTGGTTGATCATCCGTTGTAGTTGCTTGTCCAATTGATTATATTTATGCATTAAATTTACATGTACTTCTACTTACTTTTATTAACCATTTTGTTTTGGAGAGTTGCAGTACATTACAACTGGTTTGGAGTTTGTATTTCTAATTCACCCATTATGCTTTTCAAACCCCATTCAAATGTTATCATGATTAAAACTGGCGTGCTCACCATGTGACTCACACTGATTAACATTGCTTGGAGTCTTCTCTGCGTTCTGCAACAGATAGTTGTGCATTCAATTTTCCGCAGTGCAACTCAGGACACAGGTCTGTTAAAGTTGTGACAAGTCACAGCGGAGCTAATACGGTACATCTCCAATGGGACACCCAAGAGCTTTGCTTTTGCAGGCAGTTGTTTGAACACAATCTGCCTGCAAAACTTCAGGAGCATTTAAGCAAAAGGAGTGGTGGAGGGGACAAATTCAGAACCATGCTCCTGTGCGCAGTCCTGTTTTAATAAGGTCTCTGTAACTATGAGGAAGCATAAGCAACAAGCATTTAGAGGGAATAATCTCAGACCAATTAGGTTTGTCTTATAACAGAAGTTGATGGGGCATGGTCTATTCATCAATGTCCTCCAGAGGATTCATATCTGCCGTGACCCGTCAAAATCGCGCTCGACTAAGCCGCGCCCGATTAAACCGCGTCGCTGACGTCATCAACAGGGCGACAACAGCCAGTGCGGAGAAAGAAGGGCGCTTTAAATAGCACTTTGAAAGCAAGCCGATTCAACTTAAGGTAAGGGTTAGGTTTAGGGTTAGGTTTAGGGTTAGGTTTAGGGTTAGGTTAAGGGTTAGGTTTAGGGTTAGGTTTAGGGTTAGGTTTAGGGTTAGGTTAAGGGTTAGGTTTAGGGTTAGGTTTAGGGTTAGGGTTAGGTTAAGGGTTGGGGTTAGGTTTAGGGTTAGGTTAAGGGTTAGGATTAGGTTTAGGGTTAGGTTAAGGGTTAGGTTTAGGGTTAGGTTAAGGGTTAGGTTTAGGGTTAGGTTTAGGATTAGGTTTAGGGGGGTTAGGTTTAGGTTTAGGGGTTAATTTTAGGTTTAGGGTTTACAGCGTGCTTCTGTCTCCACGCTGTTGTCACCCTGTTGATGACGTCAGCGATGCGGTTTAGTCGAGCGCGGTTTTGTGGTGGAACCCATATCTGCAATTACAAGAAGTGAATGTCCTATATCAGAAGCAAATTCACATTTACTCATCATCTTTGTATTTAACATCTCTGATCATGAGTCTGTAATGTGTGTGTGTGTGTGTGTGTGTGTGTGTGTGTGTGTTACACATCCAAATATCAAGCATTTTAATCTTTCAATCTTCTAAGGAGCTCCATGATGAATCGAATATGACCAGTGAACAAACAAACAAACCCCTGCAGATCCCAAAACTAATAAAGAGTAAAATATTGCTTGCCTGGTCCAGTGGACGCCAATTTAATCCCTTTGCAATGTTTAATTTTGCTTTGAAAAAGGAAGTGAATTAGAGGAATGTCCCAGCAACCAGATGGATTTTGAGTTCACATTGCTAAGCGTCATTAAGTCAGCTGGACACCAAATTCTTAGGAGAGCATCCTGTCTTCTTGAATGTTTTTTTTAATCTGTCTTGGTCTGCATAGAAAAAAAATATATGCAGTGTAACTAAGGAGAGGCAGGATATTTCTCGGTTTTATTTCCTGAAGCTATTTCTGGATTGATTTAAATTAAATTCTGCTTGGACTGTCTCTTCATATTGACCTTGCTTATTTGTCCTTTCCTCTCAATTCAAGGACAAGAAAATGCTTCTTCTATTTTCATTCCAGTTCTTCCCATTGACTCAGAACTGTTTCTTGGGGGAGTGGGGGGAGAGCCAAGTTAAATCTATTGTACCATAGGGAAAGCAGAAGACTTCTTTAGTTAAAGATTAACTTATTTGAACCTTTGCAAAATAGACCCCATTTTGTCAGATGTATGGCATAATGGAGGGACGCAGTTGCTCAGTGGTTAAGACACTGAGCTTGTCGATCAGAAGGTCGGCAGTTCGGTGGTTCAAATCCCTAGCGCCGTGTAACGGAGTGAGCTCCTGTTATTTGGACCAGCTTCTGCCAACCTAGCAGTCCAAAAGCAGGTAAAAATGCAAGTAGAAAAATAGGAACCATCTTTGGTGGGAAGGTAACAGCGTTCCATGCGCCTTTGGTGTTTAGTCATGCCAGCCACATGACCACGGAGACGTCTTCGGACAGCGCTGGCTCCTCGGCTTTGAAACGGAGATGAGCACCGCCCCCTAGGGTTGGGAACGACTAACACATATATGTGAGGGGAACCTTTATGCTGACTCTGTAAACCGCTTAGAGAGGGCTGAAAGCCCTATGAAGCGGTATATAAGTCTAACTATTGCTATTGCTATTGCTTTACTTTACCTTATGGCATAATTACCCCGAAAGTGGAAAGAGGACACATGTATTTTGCACCAATTTTTTGGAAGAAGGAAAAATTGTTCTGGGATCAAAATCAGAAGGACATAAAATCCAAACAAGGCAAGCAGCAGTGGTAACTTCTTGGCCTTTCACATAAAGGTTGTTTGGTATGAAAAATGCATTCTTGCATTGGTGAACCGATGAAATGAATTCTGTGAAATTCCATAACTAACGTTGCCTAAAGCAGCATAGCGAACTTAACCCAAAGTGACTAGCTTGCCTGTTTGACTTCTCTGAGTGATTGACTTCATTCTCAAACTGTACTCGCCATTTCTTGGTTCTGAATCATTGTGGCATAATTGTGGCTGTTTGAATGTGCTTGAATTTTGTTCACTTTCTTCTGTTTCTACTTCAGTGATCATCTCTTTCTGCCATGCAATTCATGAAAGAATTGGTTTTTTTTTTTACCCAATTGTCAAAAAGTATAGTTAGATGGATCTTTGATCAATTGTACACTGTTTTCTTTTAAGATTTTTATCCTGCCCTTTTTCTTTATATACTGTACAGTTTAAGATAGTGGACCAGGGGTGGGTTCCAGCAGAGACTACTGCCGGTTCGCTCAGGGATGCGCCCCGTGCGTTGTGCGTGCTTGATGTGCGCTGCGCACACATGCACAATACAACTAAAATTGCTCTGTGCATGCGCAGAAGCAAAAGGCAAGGTGGCGGCGCTATAGGTTGGAGAAACGGTTCGGGGGCGTGGCAGGCCTGGGTCGCTGCCGGTTCCAGTGATCCAGGCCACCAAGCTACTACCGGTTCGGCTGAATCAGAAGGAACCCACCACTGCAGTGGACATACCGAAATATTCCTTCCTCTTCCTATTTTCTCCATAACAACAACCCTGTGAGGTGAGTTGGGTTGAGAGAGAGGGACAGGCCCTAAATCTCCCTACCAACTTTCATGCCTACGTCAGGTCCAGAATTCACCAACTCCTTCCATATAAATCTTTCCATTCTCCACCGCCCAGTCAGAGTTGAAGAAGCTTCTTGGATGAGAAGCGAAATTCCTTCATAAAAACCCAAGAAAGTCCACTTGCCTTTTTAAAAAGCACCTTTGGTTCACAACTTCCTGGTTTCTAGGCCAGCACTATCCTCCCTATACTAAACCAATCAATTATTCTTTTTTTTATTTATATGCTGCCCCATTATTTATTTATTTAAGACAATTCATATGGCCACCCAACTCACTCTCATTGTCTCTGGGGCAGGTAAAAACCCAACATAAAAAACAGCAACACCCCCCCCCAAACCCCTCCTGACGAAAGCAATCATCATACAGATGTTTTTGCTAAGAAGCTGAACTGAATTCAGTAGGACTGCTTTTAAAGAACGTGTTTTAAGATTCTGTGAGCTTTTTTCCCCCTTGATTATTTTGCCATTTATATTTCAACTGCATGTTTTTCAACCTCACTGCTTTTAATATTCTTTGCTGCATTTAATGACTCTCTGCCAACTTCATTCGATAACTAAGAAGCCTTAGTTAATTGGTAAGTTATTTGTTATATTTATATCATGGAAAATAAATTTTATGATGGCAACATGTAAGAAGATAGAGCAGGGTAGTAGAATGGCATTTGATATATGTATATGTATTTTTAAAGCATACCGTTGCAGCTTGCTATTAATTTTTAATTTGCTGACCTATTTTCTTTCAATCGGGAATATGTCCCCTCCCCCCCCCCGGTTTTGATCATTAGTGCCATCCTTAATTACGCCAAATACCACTGGATTTGACAGCGGAAGAAAGGGTTGAAATCCAAGCATCTGAGAAAGTAAATGACTCTCTCTATTGTTCTAAATTGCTAATCCTCAAGCTACTTTCTAGAAGTGCTACTAGGGCACAGGGGAAATAAGTGTTAAACAGATTCTGTTTACACCTGCTGCAATTTGTACAGTGCAACAGGCCTCATTAACAATTTGCTTTACTATTATTTCTCTGCTCCACAATATTATCTATAGATGCCCTCCGATCTGATACCCTCCTGATGCTACATCACAAGGTGGGTTCTGGCTTCTTCTATTGCTGGTTCGTTAAGGGGTGCACACGCTTGATGCACGCTATCCGTGTATGCGCAGTAGGTTAAAAATTGCTTCTGCGTGTAGAAGCAAAAATCAAGATGGCGGGTGCCTATGGTGACACCGATAGGACTGGTTGGGGCCGTAGCCAGCCGAGTTACTACCTATTCGACTGAACTGGTAGGAACCCGGGGGGGGGGGAGCCAAGGTGGCGCAGTGGTTAGAGTGCAGTACTGCAGGCCACTTCAGCTGACTGTTATCTGCAGTTCGGCGGTTCTAATCTCACCGGCTCAAGGTTGACTCAGCCTTCCAGCCTTCCGAGGTGGGTGAAATGAGGACCCAGACTGTGGGGGCGATATGCTGACTCTGTAAACCGCTTAGAGAGGGCTGAAAGCCCTATGAAGCGGTATATAAGTCTAACTGCTATTGCTATTGCTATTGCCTCTGGACTTTGATTTCTTTTGTAGCCATGAAGTTCATTGGGTGAATTTGGGATTGTTACACACACTGGTTCTTCTCAATGCACCAAGCCATAGTTAATCCACTGGGCTTGCACATCACAGTACATTATAAATTATGATTTGCAACCACCATGGTTTTGCAAGGCTTCCATAGCACCAAGTTTAAACTGAGCAAACTTCTCAATGTGACTTAGCGTGACGGGTAAACTTTAGTCACTCTCTATAAGACTGCATACAGTGCTACCTATCGGAAAAACAGGAGCGAATATAGGAATATAGGAATGCATTTGGGAGGAGGGCACAGAAGCATTGATACAAACTAAAATAATTACAAGAAAGGCAAGAAAGGGAAACAGAAAAGGGCTGGCCCACGGTGCCTCTGCCAGCAAAAATGGAGCTCGGAAGGGCCTCCTGCGGCCCTCTCAGGCTCCGTTTTTGTCTGCAACAAAAAAACCCTACTGCCCTCTGCCAACAAAGTCAGAGCTCGGGAGGGCCACGTGAGCTCCTCCCAGGCTCCATTTTCAGCTGCGATCGCCTCTTGCCACCCTCTGCCAGTGAAAATGGAACTTGGGGGGGGGACGCGCAGAGGGCAGCAGGAGGCCGTCGCAGCTGAAAATGGAGCTCTGGAGCCCGTTTTCATCAGCAGAGTTCTTGGGCCACCACAGACACCCCTGACATGAGTGATGTCAAGATGGCCACTCCTCCCCCGCCCCGAGGTCAAACACAACCCTGATGCGGCCCTCAGTGAAATTGAGTTTAACACCCCTGCACTACACCAAGTTGGCTCTTTGGCCCAGTCGTGACCCAACAAAAGGGCGAACGACTAAACCGCGCCCGACTAAACCGCGTCGCTAAAACCGTGATGTCATCAACGCGCCGACAACAGCGTGGCGACAACAGTGCGGAGACAGAAGGGCGCTTTACAAAAGCGCAGAGACAGCGATTTAACTTAAGGTAAGGGTTAGGGTTAGGTTTAGGGTTAGGTTTAGGGTTAGGTTTAGCGTTAGGTTTAGGTTAGGTTTAGCGTTACGTTTAGGGTTAGGTTTAGCGTTACGTTTAGGGTTAGGGTTAGGGTTACGTTTAGGGTTAGGGTTAGCGTTACATTTAGGGTTAGGGTTAGGGTTAGTTTTACAGCGCGCTTCTGTCACCCCGCTGTTGTCAGCGCGATTCAGCGCTCATTCGTCGGAGTGCTTTAGAACACGTGGTTTTGTCACCGCGGTTTAGTCGGGCACGGTTTTGTTGTTCACCCTTTTGTTGGTGAACCTGGTCCAGTTAATACATCTATTTTATAATTTATTATTCTCATCTTATAATGCAATAAAACAATTACTTTTTGGGGGGCGCGGGGGGGAAGACCAGGCAAGTTAGGATTGCTTGCTGATCTACTGTTCAATATCAGTAACGGGGAATACCCCTACATCAGTCCAGATTAGCTCGACAGCTGAGACCATATCTAGAAAAAGCAAACCTCAATTCTATGCATTTTTATTACATGCTCAGGATATATCCAGCGTCATTCGGCTGAATCCCTTGTGATATAGTATTGCCTTTAATCTTTGGCTAGTTCCAAATGCAGGCGCCAGAATGCTTTTATAGATTTTACAGATTTCTCTGCATGAGATAAATTATTAATCCACTTATTTTCAGACTTAATTCCCTACATAGTCTGGAGCCAGGATATGTGTAGCCCTGAGTGATCCAAGAATACTATTCCAAGTTTTGGTTCACTTATTAAATATGTGCAGCCGTAAACCACTATTCATTAACGTGATTAAATATTAAAATGTAACGGAAACAAAAGGCTCTTTGGGAAACTAGCTCGATCATTAATTTCCATACGTTTTAAATAAAGCTTTGGGGCTACTGGCATCATTAGGGCAATTTTCAGTGATATCATCTCATTAAAATCAGGTACAAGAAAGCTTTGTTTTTTTTTTTCTTCATCCAAATTGAGTTGATAGCACACCTGTTCACAGTTCATTTTTCACAGTCTGATAAACGCAACGTGCAATGTAAAGGATAATTGGGGAAATCACCAATCTAAGAATGTTTACCCTAAGGGCAAAACGTTGCTAATATCTACTCCCTGTCACAATTTAATGCATGATTTGCAATCTTCAAGTTGTGAATGCCTGCGAAGTTGCTTAAATTATATTAATTTAATACTTAGCTTGTTTATGATCCCATTTCCAGTGGTGGGCTGCTGCCTGTTCGGACTGGTTCAAGTGAACCAGTAGCCCCGGCGCTATCCTGTCCTATATCACCATGTTTTTGAAGCCGGGCGCATGCATGGAAGGCCTTGCGCATGCGTGGAAGGCTGTATCATGTACAGAAGGCATGATTGCAAGCAAAGCAAGCATGCATGTGCGCTGACATCTTCGGTGCTGGGCGAACCAGTTGTTACATTATGTGACACCTACCTCTGCCCGTTTCAATGTTATATACCATGGTGGTGAAATTTAATTTTTTTACTACCAGTTCTGTGGGTATGGCTTGGTGGGCATGGCAGGGGAAGGATACTGCAAAATCCCCATTCCCTCCCACTCTGGGGTCAGCCAGAGGTGGTATTTGCCGGTTCTCCGAACTACTCAAAATTTCTGCTACCAGTTCTCCAGAACCTGTCAAAAGCTGCTGAATTTCACCCCTGCCATGGTCCCATTTTAATGTTATATCGGGGGGTGGGTTCCTGCCAGTTCTAACCTCTTCTATAGAAGAGGTTCCACAAATCCGAGGTGGCGCAGTGGTTAGGGTGCAGTACTGCAGGCCACTTCAGCTGACTGCTATCTGCAGTTCAGCGGTTCTAATCTCACTGGCTCAAGGTTGACTCAGCCTTCCATCCTTTTGTATTGCATCGGAGAACGTAACGCTTTACCGATGTTCATTGAGGGACTTGTGTGCATGTTCACATCAAATTTCATCAAAATCTGTGGTGGTCGAGTAGGGCACTTTTCTGAAATCAGACCACTTGACATGGAATGACCCTTCAATATTGAGCATGGGCCCTATCAGCATTCAAAATAAGAGGGTTTGGGGTTTTTTTTTGGAGGGTTCCTACAATTGCTCTAAGGGAGGAGAAAAGGATGTCCGGCTATTGCATCCTTCACACTGTCTCTCCTGCTAGTATAAAATTATGTTGTGTTTTTAGCAGTGGTGGGATTCAGTTAGTTCGCACCTATTCAAGATAACCGGCTGTTAACTTAGCAATAGCAATAGCAGTTAGACTTATATACCGCTTCATAGGACTTTCAGCCCTCTCTAAGCAGTTTACAGAGTCAGCATATTGCCCCCAACAATCTGGGTCCTCATTTTACCCACCTTGGAAGGATGGAAGGCTGAGTCAACCCTGAGCCGGTGAGATTTGAACAGCCGAACTGCAGAACTGCAGTCAGCTGAAGTAGCCTGCCGTGCTGCATTTAACCACTGCGCCACCTCGGCTCCAACTTTCCAAGCAACCAGGAGAACTGATTGTTGGAAGAAATCTCCTTTTGTTTTTTCCCCACTTTACAGGGCTAATCCTGTAAGGAAGGCAGGAAGGAAACATTCTGGTGTTGTTTCTAGCCTAATCTTTATTGCCCTGCTTACAGAAATTGCCTCCCCAGTTAACCCTTATTACATTGCAACAGCTAAGGCGAAGCGTCCATCAATGTGAGTGATGTTGAGTTTGCCACACTCATCCAATCACATGACTACTGAGCCCCGCCTACCCAGCTGGTCATTAGGGCAGAGAACCAGTTGTTAAATTATTTGAATCCCACTCCTGGTTTATAGACCTACAAAAGGAGGCACCGGGGCAGAGAAAACCTTCAGCAGAATTTACAAAATTATTTTTTTTTAAAAAAATCGAAATTATGCAAAATATGATTACAATTACCCAGAGATGTATTACTTTGAATTGCATGCTTTCTAAGCTCTGGAACATTCTTATGCTTCAGTAGTTTCTTGTTAGCAAATGTGTTTTTTTCTCCTCCCCTTGAATAATTTTAGCCTCGTTTAAATAAGAACGCCATAGTGCTGAAGAAGGAAGCAATGGAGAATCAGAGCTACCTAATAGCAAGTTACAGAAATCTCTACATGCTACTTTAGGGTATTTAGCTGGAACAAGGTACTCACTGATGCATAAGAGGAACGAGCCTTTGCATACGGCCCGTGGACCTTCAGCCTCTAGCTTTTCTTAGTGAATAAGGCATCAGGCTGTGTCCTAGCATCCATTTGCTGGAGTGTGAGGAGTCCTTTCTGCACGGCAAACATGACTTCAAGGTGGCCCTGATTTCCCAGAGCTCTGCTTATGTTCTGTTCAAGTTTCAAACTTGACTGTTCCCTGTGACACAATAAAGCACTGAGGTTGGGCAGGCAAGGCTGGGTATGGCCACTTTGTGCAGCTGCCATAGTCATAAGCAAGCTGCCTTTTGAGGCCGGATGCTTGAAAAATATTTGCACGGCTAACAGAGCGAAAGATATTAAAGGGGCAAATCATATACGTGGATGTTTGCTTTGTATGTCAACCCATATACACCAAAATGGAACAACTATTCCTTGGGGGCAATTACGAGGGTTTTCTGTAGTGCTAAGAAAGAGTTGTGGGCTACGGTAAGCAGTTCCAATATTTCAGAATAACAGAACAAAATAACAGAATTGGAAGGGACCTTGGAGGTCTTCCAGTCCAGCCTCTTGCTCAGGCGGGAAATTATACCATTTCAGACAAATGGTTATCCAACATCTTCTTAAAAACTTCCAGTGTTGGAGCCTTCACAACTTCTGGAGGCAAGTTGTTCCACTGATTAATTGTTCTAACTGTCAGGACATTTCTCCTCAGTTCTAAGTTGCTTCTATCCTTGATTAGTTTCCAACCATTGCTTCTTGTCCTGCCCTCAGGTGCTTTGGAGAATACTTGACTCCCTCTTCTTTGTGGCAACCCCTAAGATAGTGCTATCATGTCTCCCCTAGTCCTTCTTTTCATTAAACTAGACATACCCAATTCCAGCAACATTAAACTAGATATAACCAATTCCCAATAGCCTCCAATCATCTTTGTTGCTCTTCTCTGGACTCTATCTAGAGTCTCACCATCTTTTTTTACATTGTGGAGTTCAAAGATGGATGCAGTCCTCCAAGTGTGTCTTACCAAAGCATTATAAAGTGGTATTAACACTTCAACAGATTAACAGAGTTGGAAGGAACCTAACAGGTCATCTAGTCCAAGCCCCCCCCCTCCCCCCCCGCTCAAGCAGGAGACCCTTCATGTGATCTTGATTCTATCCCTCTGTTAATGCAGCCTCAGACTGGTAAAGTGAAGGATAAGTAAAACATTCATGTCTATGGATGGGTGCCAGAAGCCACGTTCTCACTTGAGTGCCTCTCCGTGTGGTTTGGCTAAACGGATGTCTGTTGGCCATGCTGACTAGGACCCTGAGTCATTAGGAGCGCCAAATCGGGAAAATTTGCTCTGTATCAGAATCCCCAAACCCATCAGCTCATTGACCCCTTCATGAAATTTCAGATTATTTATCAACTCCCCAAACATTTATTATATGCAAATCAGGGGTGGGTTTCAACCGGTTCGCAACGGTCCCTGCGATCCGGTTGGTCGCCGAACCCGGAAGTAAGTAACTTCCGGGAACGGCGAAGCCCCACCCCGCGCCTGCGCACGCCCGCACACCCGCGCCCGCTCCTTACCCAGTTTTTACGAATTCTGCGCTTCTACGCATGCGCAGAACGCATACAGTGCCTGCGTGATCCTCCAGGAGCAGCTGGAGCATCACGCAGACGCTAGTACGCATGCGCGCGCCGCATGTGTGCAGCACGTGCCACGTGCATGCGCGAGGACACAGCACGCGTGCGCGAGGACGCCGCCAGCCTCGTTCCAACCGAACCGGTTGGAACGGGGCGAGAAACCCACCCCTGATGCAAATAATTTAATAAATACCACTTTGATTAATACCACAAATAAAAATAGAAATAACAACAGTAATGGATAATCCCACCAACCCTTAAGAGTCAATATTGACCATTTTGGGGGAATCTGCACTATTGTATTATATATTTAATCTTTATATCTTATTCTGTGACCACAGAGATGAGCATGTATGTATTCTTGATTGTAATAAAGAATGCACGGTATATATGTATATGCATGGTAAGGCAGGATCTTGTGGCAATAGAGAGACGAGGGGGCGCAGTGGTTAGAGTGCGGTACTGCAGGCTACTTCAGCTGACTGCTAGCTGCAGTTTGGCAGTTCAAATCTCACCAGGCTCAAGGTTGACTCAGCCTTCCATCCTTCCGAGATCGGTAAAATGAGAATCCAGATTGTTGGGAGCTGACTCTGTAAACCACTTAGAGGGAGCTGTAAAGCACTGTAAAGCGATATATAAGTCTAAGTGCTATTGATAATGCACAAGCTAGAACTTTTTGGTGTCGGCTGCGGTACTGCAGGCTACTTCAGCTGACTGCTAGCTGCGGTTTGGCAGTTCAAATCTCACTGGCTCAATGTTGACTTAGCCTTTCATCCTTCCGAGGTGGGTAAAATGAGGACCCAGATTGTTGGGGGCAATAGACTGATTCTGTAAATCGCTTAGAGAAGGCTGTGAAAGCCCTATGAAGCGGCATATAAGTCTAAGTGCTATTGCTAATAGCCAAGTTCCCTTTGGAAGGGAGGGTACTAAATCTTGGTCGAGCTCCAGGTCCGAGATCTTTGAAATCAGCTTAATCAAAGCCTCAGCTCATGTAAAATCTGAACAGTTGACACCTCTTGTGTGAATCAGCCTCTTTAGTGAGAGATGAAGGTGGGTAGGAAGCCAGGAAATAACAAGGTTTCCTGTTTATCAGGTGGAATAATAGGTAATAATCTATTTGCAGCAGAGACAATAACTGCACTCAGAGAACTGACCTACACACAAATTGTTCATTTACATTTTAGAGAGGCAGAGAATACATTTTGAATTGAAATGTGTATCTGCCAACTCATTTCCCTTCTTAACACTCATTTAAAAAAAAAAGAATTAAAAAAGGAAGATATAATTTTTTTAAAAAATAATATTGATAATGATCCACACAGAGAGACAATCTGGCTGCAGTTGAAGACGTGTGTGTTATTATACTTTTGTTCAGTAGTGGGTTTCAAAAATTGTTCGAACCTACTCTGTGGGTGTGGCCTCCTTTGTGGGAGTGGCTTGCCACCCATGTGACCGAATGGGAGTGGCTTGCCGCCCATGTGACCGGATATGAAGATGCTGACGACGCTTGTCAGAACCACCTTAAAGCACCTCACACACAGCACTGGCATGCATAAGAATATGATGTAAACTTGTTTTTTAAAAGGCATCTTTGGTTTGCGTTAAAACAACTTCAAGACACGCAATGTTCTGATTGCACCACAAACGCAGTAGTCATCCTTACCTTTCACAGAGGCACTGAGTTTTATAAATATGAGCCTGATAGTGTAGAATAATCATATCCAAGGACCAGTGGTGGGTTTCAAAAAGTTTTGGAACCTCTTCTGTAGGTGTGGCCTGCTCTCCTGGGTCCACTGGTGGAACCTCTTCTAACCGGTTCGGTAGATTTGACGAACTGGTTCTACCGAATAGGTGCGAACTGGTAGGAACCCACCTCTGCTTTTGTTATCCTAGAAGGCAATTGTTGGTTGGTTGGTTGGTTGGCTGGTTTCCATGCTTTTTTAAAATAAAGCATTGGGAATATTAACTCTGCTTGATAATAACATGCACCAGAATATAAATTTAGTTAAGCTTTTCTCACTCCACCCCACTTATTGAAGTTAGTTTTTTCTCCTGAATGAATCATCCGTCGACTCATTTAGCTGACTAACTGCTTTGACCATTGTCAGTGCCTGTCTTGAAGCAGAAATCCATTATTTTTGTTCTCTTGGCTTATGATTCAATTTTTTTTTTATAATAACATTTCCACAGCAGTGCTGAATATTATAAAAGGTAATCATGGAGTATAGTTTTGATGACTGATTAATAACAAACTGCTTGAAATAAGGATGTACCTTGGGAGCAATAGACATAACAACACAAAAGATTTGTTTAATACTTAAAAGCTTCCTTTTAATTTTTTAAAAAAAAAATATTTTTAAATATTTAAAAGCCTTAAAACACATTGTGGTATTCATTCATTTCTATTGCTCACTAATGCAAATGGGTATCTGTATAATTATGTGTTCATTTCCTGCAAGCAATAAAATCAATCTTTTAGCTTCCAGGAATGGATCTGCTGGGAATTCACATGTAAATTATCAGAATTGCTCAGTACTGTTAATATAAGTATAATGTAGTACTTTCCATGTTCAATCCACGGGGGATACTAATATGGTTTGGTCCTTACTATTCTGTTCTAGAATATTCTATGGGACCGGTGGGTCAGTGGCTAAGATGCTGAGCTTGTTGATCGAAAGGTTGGCGGTTCGAATCCCTAGCACCGCGTAACGGAGTGAGCTCCCGTTACTTGTCCCAGCTTCTGCCAACCTAGCAGTTCGAAAGCATTTAAAAATGCAAGTAGAAAAATAGGAACCACATTTGATGGGAAGGTAACGGCGTTCCGTGCACCCTTGCAATTAGTCATGCTGGTCACATGACCATGGAGATGTCTTCAGACAGCGCTGGCTCTTCAGCTTTGAAACAGAGATTAGCACCACCCCCTAGAGTCAGGAACGACTAGCACATATATGTGAGGGGAACCTTTACCTTTGTTCTGTTCTAATAAGGTACATATTTTGGACCATGTACAAACATGCCCCCTTTGCTAGTTATTAACACAGTCACATTTTTAAATCCTTGCCATATACTTGTTAATGAACTGACTTGCTCAGAAACCTAGGAAAAAAGGAGGATGAGTCCATTGCAATCCTGTATGAATCTTAGCAGTTTTCCTATCTTGAGGAAGAAAGAAACTATTGGTCTAGCGCACAGGGGACAAACTCGCCAAGCCATGTGATGTTTCGCCATGGCACGACATAACCGCGGTAGACTAAAGCGCGCCAACAACACCGCGGCGCTAAAACCGCGATGTCAAAAGCGTGCCCACAACAACGCGCCAACAAGAGCGCGCCGACAGAAGCGCGATTTAACTTAAGGTAAGGTTTAGGGTTAGGTTTAGGGTAGGTTTAGCGTTAGGTTTAGGGTTAGGTTTAGGGTTATTTTTAGGGTTATGTTACAGCGCGCTTCTGTCAGCGCGCTGTTGTCGGCGCGCTGTTGTCGCGTGGTTTTGACGGTGCGGTTTTGTCACCACGCTTTAGTCACACGCGCTTTAGTCACACGCGGTTTTGTGGTGGAACCATGTTTCGCAACATTTTTCCCATTACTGCTTCCCTGAATACCAGTGGTGGGTTCCTACCGGTTTGGCATTTGCAACAGAGATTTCCGGGTGGAGAAAATGGCAGACTGACCCATCTGGAAACAGCTGAGTTAATCCTGAGGCAAAGACCCGTGCACAGGAGGCAAGTCCAGGCCAGCAGAACTTCTGCAGACAAGAAGAGACCACCTGTGCTTCAGAAGACAATTCCTCATGAGGAGACCTGCAGATCTGAAAGGACCCTGTGGATGACTCATGAGTAGTGTGGTGAGAGCTACAGAAGAAATACCAAGCTCACAGCCTCGAGCTGCTTAAGGACACTAAGTTCACCCATATCTCCACATTATTGCACATTTTTGAATACGATAATAAAGCTGTATAGATCTTCCAAGCAGCAGAGCATTTAAACTACCTGGTGAGTGATCCTCCAACCTGGATTAAAGTTAAAAGTAAGGAAATGGCGATAAGAATTTTAAAAATAATTAAAAGCAAAAAAGCTTACCAAGAGTTTGAACTAAGGAAGTTTAAAATAAACTAAGAGGGCAGCTGAATTTGCAACAGTATTTATTTTGAAGTGCTTTTGAATTAATTAAATAAATGATACGTATCTCCATGGCGACAAGAACTGTTTAGGCTCACTAAAAGAAGCAATTGGTTAGCTTCATTAAACAAAAAGGCAAGGAAAAGTTGTGAAAGATAGCAATAGTTAGCAATAGTTAGACTTATATACCGCTTCATAGGGCTTTCAGCCCTCTCTAAGCAGTTTACAGAGTCAGCATATTGCCCCCAACAATCCGGGTCCTCATTTTACCCACCTCGGAAGGATGGAAAGCTGAGTCAACCTTGAGCCTAGTGGGATTTGAACAGCCGAACTGCTGAACTGCAGTCAGCTGAAGTAGCCTGCAGTGCTGCATTTAACCACTGCGCCACCTCGGCTCCTCGGATCATCTGACTGTAGAGCTGTGGAATGCCAAATAGAACCAAACAATTCAGGATAGAGGGAAAGGAAAATACAGTATTCGCCTTTAATTTTATATACAAATTATTTTACGAACTAAAACCTGAACTGTTTTTACTGAGACTTTTAGATAACCAACTAGACTTACGAAAGACTGTTTTTTCAAATTGTAACTGCTGTGAAATTATTGTATGCGGAAAGATACTGAAATACTGAAATACCTATAATGGAAGAATAGATTGTAAAGATGATGTCGGCTGGCGACTCCCCTGGGGAGGGCCTTCTCTGTTGCAGCTCCGGCCCTCTGGAACGATCTCCCCGTTGAGATCCGGGCCCTTACTACCCTTCCGGCCTTCCGTAAAGCAATTAAGACCTGGCTGTTCCGGCAGGCCTGTGGCTGTTGAATTATCCAGCCCCACTTTAAGTTATGAATGTTGCTGTAATTTTAAATTGTTGTATTATTTGTTATATTCCCCTTCCCTTTTTATTGTAAGCCACCCTGAGTCTTCCGAGAGTGGGCGGCATACAAAATTAATAAATAATGATGATGATGATGATGATGATGATGATGATGATGATGATGATGATGATAATGATGATGATGATGAAGATGATGATGATGATGATGGAACTTACAAAAAATGACAAATTTGACCTGTCTAATCAGGAATAGAGGGATGTGGTGGCTCAGTGGCTAAGGCGCTGAGCTTGTTGATCAGAAGGTCGGCGGTTCAGTGGTTCGAATCCCTAGCGCCGCATGACGGAATGAGCTCCCGTGACTTGTCCCGGCTTCTGCCAACCTAGCAGTTCGAAAGCATGTAAAAAAAATGCAAGTAGAAAAATAGGGACCACCTTTGGTGGGAAGGTAACAGCATTCAATGCGCCTTCGGTGTTTAGTCATACCAGCCACATGACCACGGAGACGTCTTCGGACAGCGTTGGCTCTTCGGCTTTGAAACAGAGATGAGCACTGCCCTCTAGAGTCGGGAAATATGCGCGAGGGGAACCTTTACCGTCAGAATAATCTTCCAGTACTTCCAGTAGGAGTGACCAATCTGGCTGCGACTATGGAGAGCTGTAATTCAGCAAGTAATCACAAGGCTACAAATTCCTCAAAGTTGTCCTTTTTGCAAATTAGGTTAAATGAAGTATTATTATTTATTGCAGTAGATTGTAGTCTATTTACTTCAAAAATAACATGTGACATATTGATAAACAAAAGACCCTGTAAAAGCAGAGCCATTTGTCTATGGCAGCCAACATTCATAAGGAAACTTGTAGCCTGTTTTCAGAATAACACATTTTATTAAAAGACACAAACTTCTGTGAACAGCAACTGCTTCCACCAGCCTCCTGTTTTGCTTTTTGCTACCCGAAAGGCAGCGAAGGAATAAATAACGCTACTTTATTTTAATCGAAACAGAAGTGCTAAAAACTGATGTGAGTTCACCCTTAAATGTGCTTTAAACATTTCATATTTTAGGAAAGGCTTTAGAATTCAAGGGTTGACTTGATTTTTCTTTTTAAAAAATATGTTATTAGTAATGCGCTGCTTTTCCATAAAAAAAATAATCTAAGCAGTTAGGAATGACAACATCCACATAAGAGAAGAAATAACACTGTAAAGGCATATAAAAATCTGATGACAGCTGACAAAAAGGTGTCAGCCCAGTTTAAAAAATAATCAATTAAACTAAAATGTATACTAAGAGTCTGAACAGCTGAATAAAAGCCAATCCTTCCACAAAGCCAAACATGCTTTTAAAACACAAACCTGCCTTCCAACAACACTTTCTTGTTCCACGCCTCTAGCTTCTTATTTGTTACATTCTTTCTTCTCATACAGTGTATAAAAAGGTATTTTCACCTGTACAGGTAGGCGTCAACTTACAACAATTCATTTAGTGACCATTCAAAGTTACAACGACGCTGAAAAAAGTGACTTATGACCATTTTTCACAGTTATGACCATTGCAGCATCCCCATGATCATGTGATCAAAATTCAGGCACCTGGCAATCGGCTCATACTTATGACCGTGATGCCCTTTTGCGACCTTCTGACAAACAAAGTCAATGGGGAAACCAGATTCACTTAACAACCAGTTTGCTAACTTATCAAGCTGCAGTGATTCACTTAACAAATGTGGCAATAAAAGTGATAAATTGGGGCAAAACTCACTTGACTAATGTCTCACTTAACAACAGAAATGTTGAGCTCCATTGTGGTCGTAAGTTGAGGGCTACCTGTAGTACACCATGCAATATACAGGTGGGTTCCTACCAGTTCGCACCTATTCAGTAGAACCGGTTTGTCAAATCCACCGAACCGGTTAGAAAAGGTTCCACCAGTGGACCCGGAAAGCAGGCCACACCTACAGAAGAGGCTCCAAAGTTTTTTGAAACCCACCACTGGTCCTTGGATATGATTATTCTACACTATCATGCTCATATTTATAAAACTCAGAGCCTCTGTGAAAGGTAAGGATGACTACTGCGTTTGTGGTGCAATCAGAACATTGCGTGTGTTGAAGTTGTTTTAACGCAAACCAAAGATGCCTTTGAAAAAACAAGTTTACATCATATTCGTATTCATGCCAGTGCTGGGTGTGAGGTAATTTAAGGTGGTTCTGACAAGTGTCGTCGGCATCTTCATATCCGGTCACATGGGTGGCAAGCCACTCCCATCCGGTCACATGGGCAGCAAGCCACTACCACAAAGGAGGCCACACCCACAGAGTAGGTTCGAACCATTTTTGAAAGCCACCACTGGTGCAATATATACGTACATTCTTTCCTGCTGAGGAGACCTCACTCCTCTAGTGTTATTTCAGCAGCTTTGAGGCAGCCTAAATGCGGTTTCTGGTTTTTTTTTTAAAAAAAGGGGTTAAACTAGAGCCAGGAAAGTGTCACCGCAGAAATCAAGCGTATTACCAAGATAATTACCAATACAGAGAATACAGTGCCCAAATCCAGCAAGCTGGTACATGGCTATTAAATCTCATTAGCATGTTTGTATTGGATGCCTTTCTGTGTCAGTGTGCTGCTTAGCATATTGCCACTTCTGTTCGGATGTCTGCAAAAGAGAGCCCCACCTCAGTGTTGTCAAAAATCTCCATCCCCTAACAGAACTTATGTTAAGGCAGCCTCCCTCAGTAACCAAGAAAGAATCCACTCAACTCCATTTTGCAGAATTAAGAGTACTTTTACTGGTCAGGAGTAGATAGCAGCTAAGCAAAGCAAGATCTGAGGCAAAAGCGTGCGTAATCATAGATATCAATATGTGGCCCAACCCCCTTCCCTTGGTAATCCCATCCCATGGTCCAATCCGCGCACCCCACAGGTGTCATGTGGGAGATATCTTCAAAAAGCATCATCAGGTTGGTAAGCCGGACAGTTGGCCTTGGCGGCAAATCCTCTATCTGCAGCATGCGCAGTAGGTGGTGAGAACAACTCCCTTTTAACAGTCACTCCTGCGCTGAATACTTCCCCACCCAAATACCATCCCCCCCCCGTTCTCCTGCACACCGCTTGGAGAGTCCAAGCAATGGGTTATTTCAGTCTGGTTGCCCTGGAACTGAGGAAAGACTTTTCCTTGGCCATGCCTCCAGGCGTGCCTAATCCCCAGAAATTTTCCTCAGTTTGGCCCATTTGGAAGCTGTTTTGGGAGCTCCAGCTGAAATACCTTTTTGCTTGGACTCTCTTCTCTTCTTCCTGACTTTTCCTACTGAGAATCTTTCCCCTTAGGCAATCCTTGCCTTTTCTTCAACTCGATTAACATTTACAAGTTTCTACAGGCCTCCAGGAGGCAGGAGGTAAGCGTTTGGCTGGGGGGAAGGGCCTCCCTCTTCGATCTCCTCAGGCCGATCTCGGAGGCTTGCTGTGCCTTTAAAACGGCGCGGCAATGGCAGCCGAAAGCAAGCAGCAAAGCAGAGGCTGACATCTTACCCTGTTCAAGATGTCAGTGATTAAGCCTTTCCTTCCCTCCGAGATACTTTAAACTTTGGCTGTCAAACTCTATTTCATTTAGGGCTGCATCAGGATTGTGTTTGACCTCTGGGCATGGCCAGGGGATGGTGGTAAGGGGTGGGGGTGGCCAGCTTGACATCACTTATGTTGGGGGCACCTGTGGTGGCCTGGGCGGGATCGGGTGATCCATTGTCTCCAGCACGCGGCCCTCCTGAGCTCCGTTTTCCCTGTCAGAGGCACTGTGGGCTAGTCCTTTGCGTTTCCAGGGCAATAGCAATAGCAGTTAGACTTATATACCGCTTCATAGGGCTTTCAGCCCTCTCTAAGCGGTTTACAGAGTCAGCATATCGCCCCCACAGTCTGAGTCCTCATTTCACCCACCTCGGAAGGATGGAAGGCTGAGTCAACCTTGAGCCAGTGAGATTAGAACCACTGAACTGCAGATAACAGTCAGCTGAAGTAGCCTGCAATACTGCACCCTAACCACTGCGCCACCTCGGCAGCCCTGTAGGCCAGATTTAAGCACCGCACAGGCTGGATTCAGCCCCCGGTAGTTGAGTTTGACATCCCTGCTTTAAACTAATTCCTCTGCCCAGCCAACTCACCCCCATTTTCTGTTCTGGTTTTCCAGCTGTTTTCTTACTTCCTTTTCAAGGCAGACTGGGAATATGTGAAGAAAAGGTGAGCTGAGATCCATGTGAAAGTTCTTCTGTCCCTTACTCTACCAGCATCACCAACCTTGTTGCAAGCCGTCCAGTCGCCTCGCAGCGAGATGGGCAGCAAATAAATTTAACAAAGAAACAAACAAACCTTGTACTTTATTCGGTCTGCTGGATTGTAGCAGAAGTGTGCAAAGCAGACAAGCCTTTGAAATCTGCCTTTAGTGAAGGTCACAGTGATTCCACCTTAACTGCAGTAATTGTCTTCCTAGAACATGGTTGTGTTTTCTTTTTGTTGCTCCTTCCATAATCTCCTTTCTTCTTTTTGATTTCACGTATACACAATTGCACTTGGTTTTTTAAAAAGTTATGTTGGAAGAAATGCCCACCTGGGTTCAGTTCCAAGTGGGGAAAAAGACACTGGAAACATGGAGGACTGCTTGGAAAGATGGTTTAATGGTGGAGAGGGCCACACGGTTTGAGACGCTGGGGGAAAGGGGAAAAGATGCTGAGAGTGCCCTGGTTTTATGCCCTCTCTTGGGCCTCACCTTAGAGTTTCCTGTTCCTGTACGAGAAATGTATCCCATTGGCTGTCAGACTCCCAGGGGGCGGGTGTCTTAGCTAACTTAGACTGTCTTTTGAATCCTAAGCTTGGTTGAGCTGTTGCTGGGTGATGATGTAATGAAAGGGGTTTGGGATTCTTATTATGGCTCTGCCTGAAGTAGGTAGATCTTTGTTATGTAGAATGGACTGGCTCAGGCCTTAATGGCCCATTGACAAAGGTGGCCGGGGCAGGAAGCTGCAGGGACCTGCTTTGTCTTTAAAACATATTTCTCCTTTAGTAGGGTTTCCTGAAGCATGCAGACTATTCCATCTTTTTTTCCCCCCTTCGGTGCCTCTTAGTTATAATTCTGAGCTGCCCGTACGGAGTGACTTTTGCAAATCCCTTGATCCTTCTTATCCATTAGTTTCAAAAAGTTGGAATCAAATTGAGTGTAATAGTGAAGGCATTGCAGTAGGACTGAATTGTGTCAGGTTCAAGCCTGCATAAAAAACTCCCTAGGTATGAATGACTGTGGAGAGGACATCCTTTTCCAGGCAGCATTGAAGCCAGTGTGTTCAGACCGCTTATGTCATCTGGACTTCAAGTGACAAGCAATAATCCAAACTGATCACCTGCTTCTTTAGTGAGAATAAAAAGTCCATCCAGTTCCTGGGCATACAGGATTACAAACCACAGGACATTCATCCTGCCAAGTTTCTTGGCTATTGTCCAAACCATTACAGCATCCGTAACCTACTGCAGCATTTATTTTGGTTCACCTGGGAGAAGAGAGGGGAAAATAGAGCTAGATAATCCTGAGTTTACTGATGAAATCCAGTCTCAGCCTTCAAATGTCTTCATCCAGCACCTTCGTAAAGCTATAAAATCAGGGTGTCAGAATGGACTGCTATGGGATGGCCACAGCTAAGCAGAAGCCTTTAAAACTCACATCTAATGGGAGGAGCAGAAGAATATTTCCTTACTGCGGCCTGGTGCAGATAGATTGAGGCGGAAGTGGTATTCAGCATGTTCTGACCAGTTCTGGAGAACCGGTAGCGGAGAATTTTTAGTAGTTCGGAGAACCAGTAAATACCACCTCTGACTGGCCCCATCTATTTTTTGCCTCCCAAGTCCCAGCTGATCAGGAGGGAATGGAGATTTTACAGTATCCTTCCCCTGCCACGCCCACCAAGCCATGCCACACCCACCAAGGCACACCCACAGAACTGGTAATATCTTTTTTTGAATCCCACCACTGGATTGAGGCGATGCTACAATTGTATGTGTATTGATTTCTTTGTTGCCCTTGAGTCAAACTTAACTCCCTATGAGAAGTCCGTGAAGATTTCTTTGCAGTATTTTCAGAAGCCGGTTGTTCTCGGCTTCTTCCCGGAGCAGAGACAAAATGACAGATGTCAGCTTCTGCTTTGCTATCGCTTCAGCTGCCATGAAACGGGGAGGGAGGGCATGGTATTTGGGAGGGGTTACTCATTGTGCTGGAGGAATGTTCTGGAGTTCACCGGCTGATCAGACTACGCATGCGTGGGTGTTTCCCGCCAGGACTAACGGCACTGACATTCCATCTTCGTGATGCCTTTTGAAGTTATCTCACACCTGACACTTGGAAGACTTATGATTGGACTGGGATTATGATGCCAAGGGGTGGGGAATGGGCTATTCTATATATCAATTGCTTTCGCGCCTAATTAATCAGACTTCGCTACGCTTTGCCTTTTAACCATTCTTAATTGGTAAAAGTACATTTGATTTTCCACACATGGAGTCCGGTGGTTTTTCTTTCCTAGTTAATTAATGGAGAGGAGCTGACAACAGGTCCAATGTCATTTTGCTGACTTTGTTCCTGACGCAAAACGGGAACATAGATCTACCTGCTCCTACTCCAATCAGACTAAATTGGTATACCAAATTGTTTACTCAGGAGTGAATATTAGTGAGTTTGGGAAGCTGACTCCCAGCTAAAATGGATCAATGTCTGCAGAACTCCGGTTGCCCCATTATTGAAAATTGTAATGGCTCCTTCAAAATAGTAGTGAGTTGCTTGTTGAGTTGGTGTGAAGAAGCTCCATTTTTCTTTTTCTTTGCAATAAAGGTAACAAGCAAGCATTTCTTATACTCTATAATATGGTAGTTCTCTAAGTAGTTAATATCTAGTCCTCAGATATTTTAAAAGGGTGGGAAACACTTATTTCTAAATCAGGACTGAGAACCAAAACTAGAAAACGAACAAATCAAGATACATTATTTGCTTCCTTCCACAGTTCCTTCCAAATGATTAAGAAAATCTATCCTTTTTTCCCCTCGTGAATGGATTATTTTTCAGAGTACAAGACGCACTGGAGTATAAGATGCAGCAAGGTATTGAAGAGGAAAATGAAAACGAAAAGTTTTTGCACTCTGCAATTCCCCCCAAAATGGCCCGTTTTCGCCAAAAACGGGCCTGTTTTTCCCCTCCCAAAAAGGCATAAATAGCCTTTAGGGAGCTTGCAGAGTGATCCTGGGGGGGGGGGAGCCAAAAACGAGCAAAAAATGGCCCATTTTCCACAAAAACAGGCTCATTTCTTGTTTTAAAAAGGGCATGGATTTAGGAAGCTTATAGGGTGTTCCTGGCAGTTGGGGGGGTAAAATTGAGAAAGAATGGTCTGTTTTTTGCTCATTTCTGCCCTCTCCAGCCCCCAGGAGCTCTCTAACGGCTTCCTAGAGGCTCTGCATGGCCATTTTGGTGAAGGGAGCGCAAAAAAGTGCTGTATTCAGTGTATAAGATGCACCCAGATTTTCAGCCTCTTTTTTGAGGGGAAAAAGGTGCGTCTTATACTCCGAAAAATACAGTACTTTCTAATTTAAGGGGGGGGGAGACTTTTTTTCTAGAGCTGTGCATCTCCACTTTGAAGAGCCTCCATTTCTAAGGCTTCTCCATGCCTTGAATAGAGCAGAAGGCGGTATTTTTAGAAGGAACGGAGGCAGGTTGCTGGCAAGTCTTCTCTTCAGCCATGTTTTTCCCAGTCACTTTGCTCTGCCAGTACTGACACAAGGTTCTTGTTTTGCATTAATATTTTTCTCATCTTTTTCCCCCCTCCCAGAAATTATATAAGAAAGGGTCCAACACATGACAGGGACCTGACAGCTTTGTATCGCTTCTATCTGCTTTTCACGCTGACAGGAGTATAAAGAAAGTCAGTCTTAAAAGAAGCCTGAGAACAGAGGAACGGTGCCCAGAGATCTGTCAAGTTATTACCAGGGCACAGCAGGGGAAGCTTCTTCATGGAAAATAACAGGAAAATTGGCCTCTTATCACATTGTGTGGAATATTCAGTATTTGCTTGGGATGTTTTTTTTCAGTATTTCCCCCCGTACACTTTGCATAAGTTAGGATCAACATTTGAGAACTTCCATTCATCTAGTAAGCATGGGGCTCTGTTCTGAACCCCCTCGTCCCACACCAACAGACACTCCGAGCCAAAGATAAGTTATGGCATTTAATTAACAGACAGAAAGGTCCTTGGCAGCAAACTGGCACAGACAAGTTTAGGCAGCAATCCAGCACAGATAAGCCCTGGCAGCAATCCAGCCTGCCAAGCTCATAACAATGTTCTCCGACATTCGTTCCTGAGTTGACTTCTGCAAGAGGGCCATGTCACAAGCAGTCTTTTTTATAGTCTGGAGAGGAGCCTAATGACCACCAGCTGAGCGCAATTACCTCCTGTAATTGCGTAATTGTTCCTGACGCCTAGTAGCTCTTCGATGGCGTGCATCCAGAAACAACTCACTGCTGACCTCTCCCTTGTCTCCTCCCCACTGGTCCAAGGCTCAGGCGCCTCCTGGTGGCCAACCAGCCTCTCTGCGCCCTGCTCGGAGTCGGAACCCTGTCCAGGGTCCTCCACATCCTCCAGAGCCGACTCAGAGGGCCCCTCGCTGTCGGAGACTGGTGGCAGCTCCAACAGCTCCTACTGGGCCATAACAGGGCTCTATTTTAGAATTGAGAGCTGCTCATTTTACCCTCTCCTGTGTTCTCAACTTCTGCATTTTCCACATCCAGAAATGTTGATGCTACAGTACGTATAAATGATAAAGACGCTTATAGTATGCTTCTTGCTCTAAAAGGATACAAAAGAGAGATTTTCAGCTGTTTTATTCTCAGCAGAACTCACAGTCTGGTATGGTCTTAGCTTTGCAGTTGGCCTTCCTTTATAAAAAAATTAAAAGGGTGAAAATTACCTAGTCCTGAATGCCCTTGTAGGAAGTAGCCTAGGCCGAGGATACCTGCGAGACCACCTACTGCCACTGGTAGCCTCCCACCGCCCAGTGCAATCCCACAGAGTTGGCCTCCTCAGGGTGCCATCGGCCAGACAGTGTTGGCTAGCGACCCCCAGGGGGAGAGCCTTCTCTGTGGGAGCGCCTTCCCTCTGGAATGAGCTGCCCTCAGAGCTTCGTATAATCCCCGACCTCCAGCCCTTCTGACGCGCCCTAAAAAGTTGGCTTTTCCAGCAAGCCAGCCTGGCCTGAACAAAACAAAATAAATTATTGATCATTGTTAATTTTAATTCAATTTTTTTAAAAAATGTTATTGTTAATTCTAATCGGGTTTGTTTGGGATATTCTATTTAATTTTTTTTAACTTTTGTAATATGTTTTTTTTAATGTTTATATGCCGCCCTGAGTCCTTGGGAGAAGGGTGGCATATAAACCCAATAAACCAAACCAAACCGAACCAAGTTATCAATGTGTCCCCTTCGCATCAGAAAAATTAAGAGCACCCATCAAGTCTCTCTTATCTGATCAATTTTTCCTGCAGCCTCTGTCCCCCCCTCCCTTCAACTCCAGGGTGATGGGATTAAGACATGGCCCTCCGGACATGATAGGATTAGCCCTCTAACCATCTCACCACATGGCACCTGGAAAGATTACATCACCCAGCAAGGCTCAACCAAGCCTGGGACTCAGGACAGCTTACAGAGTTGCCCTGGTATGGCCCCATGTGAGTCTGACAACCAATCAGAATACAAGCTCAAATTCAAAAGCCCAGAGAGGGTATAAAACCCAGGCACTCTCAGCATCTCTCCTCCTTTTTTTTTTTCCTTCACCCAACATCCTCAAGGCATGTGATCCTGTCCAACATTAAAACCACCTTTCCAAGCAACTTCCATGAATCCAGGGTCTTTTTCCCTACTTGGAACTGAACCTAGGAGGACATTTCTTACAACACCATCTCCCCCTTCTGTAACTTGGAAGATCCAAGATCTTCCTTAACTCAGAATGATTGAAAGAGATCGAAAGATGGATGGATGGATGGATAGATGGAGACACAAAATAATAATACCAGATGTATGGTGCAGGGGTGGGTTCTGGCTGGCACTACTGCCGGTTTGCTCATGTATGTGTTGCACGCGCATGCGCAGTGTAGTTAAAATTGTTCTGCACATGTGCAGAACTGAAAAACAAGATGGTGGCGCCTGTGGCGCTGCCCGGGGAACCGGTTCACAAGCATGGTAGGCCTGGGTATTCCAGTTCCAGCGACCCAGGCCACCAAACTACTACTGTTTTGGTCGAACCAGTCCAAACCGGTAGGAACCCACCACTGGTATGGTGTTTTCAACATTGGGAAGACATATAAAAACATTGTTTTCCCTAGTTTTCTCTAATATGTAGTTAGGGCGAGACTTCACGTATATAATATGGTGTGTTATTTCCTCCTCATTGAAATCTCAGGCCCATGCTTAACTCCCAAATGGTTCTAATGTTAAAGAGAATAACAATCAACTGATTATGATCTTAGCATGAGACCTTGGTCAGATGGCTAAGTGAATCTAGGGGAGGGCTCTCCAAAATACTACTTTCCTATCTTGATAGCAATAGTAATAGCAGTTAGACTTATATACCGCTTCATGGGGCTTTCAGCCCTCTCTAAGCGGTTTACAGAGTCAGCATATCACCCCCACAATCTGGGTCCTCATTTCACCCACCTCGGAAGGATGGAAGGCTGAGTCAACCTTGAGCCGGTGAGATTAGAACCGCTGAACTGCAGATAACAGTCAGCTGAAGTGGCCTGCAGTACTGCACCCTAACCACTGCGCCACCTCAGCTCATGGAATTGCCATATCTTTCAAGAAGCACAAATAGTATTCCTCTCTTCTTTTACCTCACGGATGTCAAATTTGTGGTGTCATGTTGTCATCAATGTGACGTTTTGCAACGTTTTTCCCCTTTGTGGAGCTGGGTTGGGCGTGGCCTGCGTGTGACGCATCCAGCCCATAGACCACCAGATCACACCGTGGCTCTATGTTATCCTCTCAATAATTTTGTAATATTGATGAGGCTAAGAAATAAAATCAAAATCACCCAATGAACTTTACAACAGAATTGGCCTACAAATCTGAGTACGATCCCAATCAAATATTCTAATCAGTACATCATACTGTACTTTACTGCATTCCTTATTTGTGTTCCAGAGATTTTATAACAATCATGACACTGTCAATTATTAAGATTACTGCAATAGCAGGGAGTGTACAAACTTAAGTACAGGATTTTGCAGCTTTTCAGTGGTGAGGCCAAAAGATTAATCATAAAGGTAAAAACATTACAAATTCAGGTGACAATCTCAAACCCATGTGAAAATTGCTAAATTCTTATCACAGGTGTTAAAATTTTGACACTGTCATCATTATTTTAATTTTGATATTTTTGCCATTTAGCAATGTTCCATTTACTGAATTATTATGTGCTAATTTATTAAAGTTACTGCCAAAGTACCATTTTATTTGAACATTCTAATATATAGATTATCGTTGTATAGTGTCATGGAAAAAAAACCCATTCATTGTAACGGTGTAGAATAGTACATGAACCCTTGGAAAGCATTGGGATCCATTTTCTGATAGACTAGATAATCCATGAATTACAGTTTTCTTATTCTCATTAATTAAATCTGCAATGAGAAGTCTCTGGATTCACAGCTTGATAGAAGCTCCAAACTGTTGTAGGGACTGTAATTAGCAAACTAGTTTTGTTAATAAAAGAAGTAGTGTTTGAGAAGAAGATGCAAGAATAAAGCCGTATAATTATGATTGAGGATTGTATGGAGCAGGCCTGCTCATCTGGCACAATTTCCCCCATTCAAGTTGAAGAAGGGAGAAATGGTTTTGTTTTACTGATTCAACAAATACAAGGGAATGAATGCATAGGATTACAGCTATTTGTTTATATTCAGGTTTTTAAGGAAGGCTGTTTAATAGCTATATTAAAAGCTGTTGAATTCTATAGAAGGATAGAGATTCTTGGTTTACCCAGTATCTTAAAAACTGAGGTGTTATAATCTGGCCAGACCATCTGCAAGGAAACTAGCTAAAAGAAGCAGCTGTCTCATTATTAAGAATGTTTGATATGGAGTTGCTATGTTTTGAGAAAGGCAAGGGAACCAAGATATTTCTTTGACATGATTTTTTAATGTTAAGTTGTAACTGTACATTTATTCTACCAATGTTCAAGAAAAAAAAATTGTACTCTTCAGGTACTCTGGTGAAAGATTAAGTAGCTGGACCTGTAATGATTTTATACATCAACTTTCAGCTAAATTTATACAATAATATATTGTCAAGATTTTTTGTGGGGCTACACTGATTAATGTCAACATGGGATGGATGGTCTTCCACCCCTGGAAAGCATTTGTTTGTCTGCCATAACCAGTGGTGGGATTCAGCCAGTTCGCACCTATTCAGGAGAACCAGTTGTTAACTTTCTAAGCAGTTTGGAGAATCGGTTGTTGGACAAAATCTTATTTTGTTTTTTCCACTTTTCAGGGCTAATCCTGTAAGGAAGGCAGGAAGGAAACATTCTGGTGTTGTTTCTAGCCTAATCTTTATTGCCCTGCTTGCAGAAACTGTCTCTCTGGTTAACTCTTAGTACATTGTAACAGCTAAGGAGAAGCGCCTATCGACGTGAGTGATGTTGAGTTGGCTACATCCACCCAGTCACATGACCACTGAGCCACACCTACCCAGCTGGTCATTAGGGCAGAGAACTGGTTGTTAAATTATTTGAATCCCACCACTGGCCATAACCAGTTACAATACCTGGGATTGATATCCAAAGGTAGCTTTAGAGGAGGTTGGCTTCAGAATAATTCCAGTAATTCAATGCTAACCGTCCCTTAGCGCAAATCACTTATAATAATATCTCTTTCTTTTTTTTCTTAGGCATAATGGGGAAGCAGAATAGCAAACTGGCTCCTGAAGTGATGGAAGATCTGGTGAAGAGCACGGAATTTAATGAACATGAACTCAAGCAGTGGTACAAAGGATTTCTAAAAGATTGCCCTAGCGGAAGGCTGAACCTAGAGGAATTTCAGCAGCTTTATGTTAAGGTAAGCTCACAGTTTGTGGCATGTCATACCCTTATCAATAACATGGCTCAAGACTAATTAATTGCATCATTTGTAGCCAAGCTACTTAGAGTGTTTTTTTAAAAGCAGCAAAAACATAATCAATGACAAATATGCCAAATATATCATCTCCTCCTCCTCCTCCTCCTCCTCCTCCTCCTCCTCCTCCTCCTCCTCCTCCTCCTCCTCCTCCTCCTCCTCCTTCCTTTTACAATAAATACATAGAGAATGTCCCATTCAAGATTACTACTTTAGACCCTTTAGAAAGTGAGGAGGCCACCTAGTACATGCTAGGCCACTTCCTTCTTCTACTTAACACAAAAGCATGTCAAAGAATTGTTAATAAGCAATGGAACGACAGCACAATTTTTAATATTCTTTCCTTCCTCCTGTCTCACGTTGGGTTTCTGGAAAACACTTTGTAAACATCTGTGTGTGTGAAGTGTGCATATTTTCTGGGCTTATATGCTACTTCAGTGGTAATTGATTCTAAGCAACATATGTGCTGCAATTATCAACAAAATCCTTCGTCCTTATTAAAATGTGTTGATGAAGAGACCGTTCTCTTTATTTTTATTTTATTACATTTATTCATTTATTAAATTTATTCTCTGTCCATCTTCTTGTCACTCTGATTAGTTTACACTCTGGTAAAACAATATTACAAGAGGTTAAAATATAGAATAAATACATTAAAAACATTAAAATCAACAAAGAAATAACTAGGCAGGGAGTAAACAGTTTTCAAAATAATATCAGAATTGTTTCATTCAGGTTAAATAAATTAATTTTTGTCTTTGGAGTAAATTATGTTTATATAGAAAACTTTGCAATAGTGGTGAATACATGCAGAGGTGGGTTCCTACCAGTTCGCACCTATTCGGTAGAACTGGTTCATCAAATCTACCGAACCGGTTAGAAGAGGTTCCACCAGTGGACCCGGAAAGCAGGCCACACCTACAGAAGAGGTTCCAAACTTTTTTGAAACCCACCACTGAATACATGGAATAGAAAACTTTTCATTAACTAGCATTAACTTTTTTAAAGGAGAGGAGATAATGGGCGCATGAGCTTTTCCTGTGAGCAAGCCCAATAAAGATGATAACTGAATATTTGAGAAAGATACCATGAAGGATCACAACCTAAAATTGAATGAATCTATTTAGAATGTATTTGTACAACTAAAAGAACTTAGTATTTATTCCTTTTATTCTTGCTGGTCCACATTTACTTTAAATGTTTTATTATATATAATCCTTATGTTTTTCCTCACTCTCTCATTTCCTATTTATCTCCTCAGATGTGCTGTTAAACACACACACACACACACACACACACACACACACAATGTTACTTGAAACGGCACATCATACAAAGTACAGAAGATTTAACTGATCTCTGTATTCTTCCACAGATGTACTCAAAATAGATTCATTTTTTCCAGATTTCTGTCCCAATATATATGTGACAATTTGGAGGCTGTTTATTCTACCACTTCTTTATTTACTTCTGTTGGTTCACTGGGGATTTCCAGTGGCTGAGGACTACCACTCCAGCAAATGAAAATAACTCCATTAACTGTGTTTTCAAAGTCAATATGGATTCCAGAAACAACTCTAATATAGCCAAACAGGCAAAGATCCTGAAAACTTGAGAGAAGAGTTGAGAATCAAGTTAAACGAAAAACAAATTTTGGTCCAAATAGAGGATTTTCTTAGGCAGATTAATATCAGCTGAATTTAGATGGGCAGTAAGGATCTGTAACCACAGTAATACCCACCACTCGGTATAACTGGAGTCTGAAAGTGACCAGGAACCCAATATTTTCCGTAAAAAACTATTTCAAATATACTGTATACAACACAGTTTCATATCCATTCATGAGGGCCATATTACATTTTCACTGAGTTGATGCAATTTTATTTCTAATTTTGACTGGTTAAAACTGAATTTGGGGAGGTGACATCTAGATTGGTATACTAGATATCGATCAAGATGTCTAGATACAATTCCTAGGTTTACGCTGCGTGACTGAGCAATATTTCAACTGATTATTGCAATGTCATGGAACATGAGAACTGACATTGTTCCTGGATTGTCTGAGGTTTTTAAAATGAAAGTTGGATATGAAAAGCTGATCAGGGTAAAGACTTTCAGGTTCAACTTATTTTTTTCCCCTCAAGGCTAAAGCATTTGTTGAAAGTAAGTGTACTTGCAAGTACTTATGGTTTACTAGATGCTAACCAAGGATAGACGGCTTTCTCATAGATCTCCCTGTAGAAATATACTGTATGCAAGAACAGGGCAGACTAACTATACTGGATCATTACTAATAGCAAGATATTACTAATAGGAAAACCATATTGTTCCTCATGGACTCACTTTGTCGTGGCACGACAAAACCGCGCTCGACTAAAGCGCGCCCGATTAAACCGCGTCGCTGACTTCATCAACAGGGCGACAACAGCGAGCGTGGAGAAAGAAGGGCGCTTTAAATAGCGCTTTGAAAGCAAGCCGATTCAAGTTAAGGTAAGGGTTAGGTTTAGGGTTAGGTTTAGGGTTAGGTTAAGGGTTAGGGTTAGGTTTAGGGTTAGGTTAAGGGTTAGGATTAGGTTTAGCGTTAGGTTAAGGGTTAGGTTTAGGGTTAGGTTTGGGTTAGGTTAAGGGTTAGGGTTAGGTTTAGGATTAGGTTTAGGGGGGTTAGGTTTAGGGGTTAATTTTAGGTTTAGCGTTTACAGCGTGCTTTTTTCTCCGCGCTGTTGTCGCACTGTGATGACGTCAGCTACGCGGTTTCGTCGAGCGCCCTTTAGTCGAACGTGGTTTTGTGGTGGAACCTCACTTTGTAGCACAGTAGTGAAATATAGACTGCATACAATTGCAAAGTCTTTGAGATTTGCTTTCATCACTGTTAATTTTCTGAAACTGGTCTGATCAACTCTGTATTACAGTCATGGATCAGCATAAAACTTATCTGCTATTACATATATTGAAAATCACATTCTTAACACTTAAAACGTAGAGAGAGGTCAATTTGACTGCATGCTGCTTTGTCATTTTTATGGTCTAATATTATAAAAGATAACAATGTTTTATATTATTTAACCTAGGGCCTTATTGTAGTTCATTGAAAAAGGAAGAGAAAGGGTACGGGATTCTTCCTGCCTGCAGGTGTCATGCTTAATAATTTCCACTAACTATATTGTTATTATGCTTTTGTGGCTCTGTAGTTGATTCTGATTCAATCAATTTTTCAACTACTTATGGATGATAAACATTTATGATGAAGCTTATTTTATGGGGGAAAATCTATTTTATCAGAGGCAGTCGTTCTTCATTAAACTAAACCTGGTATTCTGTATAGTTAGAAATTCCAGTGGGCTTGTCTTTTCAGTAGAAATGGAAGGGTTTTGTGGCTCTCTAAAGACCAGCAAACTGATTGCAACACAAGCTTATTGGCTGGGCTCTAATCCATGAAAGCTTTTAACAAATCTGTTTGTCTTTATGCAGCCCCAAGGCTGTTGTTTATGTTTCAGCTGCCCCTCCAGAAGACTACCTATAATAAAGTCTATTTGATTATATTTCGTGGTATGAGAGAACAGATAATGGATGGTGAAAAGACAGGAGCAGATTTTCCCAACCTGCTACAAAACTACACACACAGACCAATGGAGACATGCTTAATGCAAGACTGAGATTGGAGTACAGGATTGCAATGAAGGGCTGTAATGTCAGCCAGCTTGGCCAAGATGAAACAAGATTCTCTTTTTGATTGTCTAAATCAGGGGTAGTCAACCTTTTTATACCTACCGTCCACTTTTGTATCTCTGTTAGTAGTAAAATTTTCTAACTCCCCCCCCCCTCCCGCCTGGTTCCACAGTAATGGTGATTTATAAAGTAGGGAAGTAACTTTACTTTATAAAATTTATAAAGCAGAGTTACAGCAAACCCCTACCGCCCACCATTAAAAGCTGGAATGCCCACTAGTGGGCGGTAGGGACCAGGTTTACTACCACTGATCTAAATCTTTCACCCTTCCATCGTGGGTATTTCTGCATTTTTCATCTTTGTGCTGCCCTTCAGTTTTATAATGAAATTTATCTCTAGCCTTGTGAAGGAAAAAAAAAAGAGGGGGGGAGAAGAAAGAACATCTTAACTAAACAGACATGAACTTATATCAGCTATCACCCAAGTGAAGCAATTTCAGATGCTGTCAAGGATTAAGCATATGCTTCATTTTCCTACTGACATGTGACGACATATGGTTTATTCTTTGTTGTAATGGAGTTCAAAGTATCACAACATTATTACAGCATTGTTTTCTTTGTAGACTTCTTGAATGTGTCATTAAGAAGGGTAGAGACACCTTTTTTAGAGCCTGGTTCATCACTGGCAACGCAACGTTTGGTCCTGTTGTTATGTAGCTTCCTATAACACTTCAGTTTTCTCTCTCAAGAACCGCCTACTCACATGAAAAGAGCGTGTGGTGCCAAATACTTCCTCACATAGTAGGCAACAGCAGTTGCTTATAACTTTGTGGGTTTGTCAGGAGCCAGAAAAGTGTTGCTTCGTGCCACACTCGCTCAACCATTGTCTTATTTCCAAAAACATGGCTATACCCCACATACAGTAGCTTGGAGACATTCTTGCCAAATAAAATTAAAAGGGAGAGAGATCAGTGCAGTGATTTGTTTGGGAATGCATACCTGCCCAGAAAAATAAGTCAAAAATAATCTGATGTGACAGAAAGCTTTTCGGTGGCTGTTCCTTGTGGAACACCTTCCCTCCAGCTGTTCAATATAGCGCATCTTTTTAGTCATGTAGAAGGCTGTTAAGAACTTGGTACCTTTAGTGTTCTGACCCCCCTCGTTCTACACCAAAGCACACTCCGAGCCGGAGATAAATTACGGCATTTAATTAACAGACAAACAGGTCCTTGGCAGCAAACCGGCACAGACAAGCTTGGCCAGCAATAAACAGAGATAAGGCTTGGCAGCAATCCAGCCTGCCAAGCTCACAGTAATGTCCTCCGACATTCAATCCTGCGTTGACTTCTGCAAAGAGGGGCGTGTGCACAAGCAGTCTTTTTATAGTCTGGAAAGGAGCCTAATGACCACCAGCTGAGTGCAATCACCTCCTGTAATTGCGCAACTGTTCCTTATGCCAAGGTGGCGCAGTGGTTAAAAGCAGCACTGCAGGCTACTGCTAGATCAGCAGGTCAGCGGTTCAAATCTCACCGGCTCAGGGTTGACTCAGCCTTCCATCCTTCCGAGGTGGGTAAAATGAGGACCCGGATTGTTGGGGGCAATATGCTGACTCTCTGTAAACCGCTTAGAGAGGCCTGAAAGGCCTATGAAGCGGTATATAAGTCTACTGCTATTATTATTATTATTATTATTAGCTCTTCGATGCCGGGCATCCAGGAACAACTCACTCCTGGTCTCAGGCTCACTTTCCCTTGTCTCCTCCCCACTGGTCCAAGGCTAAGGCACCTCCTGGTGGCCAACCAGCCCCTCTGCGCCCTGCTCGGAGTCGGAACCCTGTCCAGGGTCCTCCACATCCTCCAGAGCCGACTCATAGGGCCCCTCGCTGTCGGAGTCTGGTGGCAGCTCCAACGGCTCCTGCTGGGCCACAACACTTTAGTAAGATACCAGATAGGACAGGATGTTAGAATAGATAGTATGGAAGTAGGGCAACTGAGTCTGCTATGGGGCATTCTAAGGGGATAATTAATTTGTTTTATGGTTTACTGTTTTTTCTGTTTTATGATTGTTTATTAGCCTTATTGTTATTGTGAGCTGCCCAGAATTGCTTAAAGTGGGCAGTCATATAAATGTGGCCACAGATTCATTCTCCGAGTTTGTGGGTTGGTTCCCAAACATTTAGGGGATGTCATTGTCAGTGTTCTGTTCTGCTCAAAACAGAACACTGACTTCCCCTAAACTTCCCTGAAGATGCTACCTAACCTGGCAACGAAATGTTTGGAAACCAACCCACAAGCTCAGAGAATGTAACTTCATTGCAAATCATATGGATCTTATAAATGAATAAATAAAACATCTCAAAGGTTGAATGGGTAGTTTACCTCCTGATAAAAGTGTATCTCACCTCAATTATCAGAGGGGTCATTTTACGAGAATAATCATACCATGCTTTCAAAGTTAAACCTATTTGTTCAAAAAGGTGGGAGACCCCTTCTTCCCCACCCCCTATTACACTTCATATCAACTCCCTGGATGCCATTCTACCTTCTTAGCCAACGTGGGAATTGATTCTTGGAATTGAAGGTCCACATATTTGGCAAGGGTGAGTGCCATGTACCAGGTTTTTTTTTAAGACCAGCCAATGGCTGCCGTCAACGACATAATTTGAGGAGCGGAATTACTCAGAATTTTGTAAGCAGTGGTAGTCTCTACTCAGGGAATCCTTGACCAATGTTACTCAGTTTCACTCAGGCTGTTGAAAGTTCATAAGCCGAAATAAGAGAGTCATGATCAATTGCAAGATAGCTGGTAAATTGTAATGCTGGCTTGCTGGGTTTCATAAAAGTTTGTTTGGCTGATTATGTGAAGCTGTATCACATTCTGGCTGAGAAAGTACACACTTGTTTGCTGAGCACTTGACCTAAGAGGGTGTTTCCCAACCTCTGCGGATTTAAGATGTGAGGACTTCAATTCCCAGAATTCCTTAGGCAGGAGAAGGGCTCACAGCAGTGGTGGGTTCCTACCGGTTCGGACTGGTTTGGCTGAACTGGTAGTGGTTTGGCAGCCTGGATCGCTGGAACCGGCAGCGACCCAGGCCTGCCAGGCCCCCGAACCGGTTCTCTGGGCGGCATCATAGGCACCGCCATCTTGTTTTTTGCTTCTGCACATAGACAAAGCATTGTGCATGCTTGCACAGCATGCATCAAGCTCTTGCATGGCGCAGCTATGAACAAACCAGCAATAGCAACTGCCAGAACCCACTCCTGGCTTACAGCTGCAGCCTTCCTATTAATCTGGTGATGTGATTGTGGACAAAGCGACATTTCTCAACTGCTTAGTCTCAGACAACATCTTTTAAAAGGAAGTAGGTATTTGTAAATAGATCAATAATCAAGAATGAGAAATTTTGTCAGGGAAGCTAGTAGAACTAGGAGATAGGATAAGATATCTCAAATCCTGCCAAAAAGGAAACAAGAGGGCAGCTGTTCTGACCCCCTCCTCCGTCCAGTAACGAATGTTGAGACAAGCTTAACTGGAATGTACTTTAATAGCAAGACACCAAAACCTCAGTGGCTGAAAGCCAAGCAGAACAAACAGATAAGGACCTTGGCAGCAACTCAGACAAACTCAGGCAGCAATAAACACAGATAAGGCTTGGCAGCAATCCAGCCAGCCAAGTTCACAGTAATGTCCTCCGACATTCAATCCTGCATTGACTTCTGCAAAGAGGGCCGTGTGCACAAGTAGCTTTTTATAGTCTGGAGAGGAGCCTAATGACCACCAGCTGAGTACAATCACCTCCTGTAATTGCGTAATTGTTCCTGACACCTATTAGCTCTTCAATGCCGGGCATCCCAGAACAACTCACTACTAGCCTCCGGCTCACTCTCCCTTGTCTCCTTCCCACTGGTCCAAGGCTCAGGTGCCTCCTAATGGCCAACCAGCCTCTCTGCGCCCTGCTCGGAGTCGGAACCCTGTCCAGGGTCCTCCACATCCTCCAGAGCCGACTCATAGGGCTCCTCGCTGTCGGAGTCTGATGGCAGCTCCAACGGCACCTGCTGGGCCACAACAGCAGCTGTAGTGACTTGTTGTTTGTATCATATTTACTTTCTTACTAGGTATCTTAATTATACCTTTCAATTGTTCTGGAGAAGAAGGTGAAAGAACTGGAGGCCACCTTTTCTTATTTGAGATACATCAGGAAAAGTGAGATGTAAATATTCAAATAAATACCGTCTAAAAACCTTTTAGATTTGGATATGTAATATTCAAAGAATAGCACAGTTTAGGAAGTAAGTCTGCCTGATCAAATATGAAGTGCTGTCTACTCTTTTATTATTCCTCTGCAGGCACCGATCTTGGTTACAAGTGTGTTTCAAGCACTTTCCTTAGTGTTCTGTTGGCTCCCCGAGGAAATGCCTGGTGCTAATACTAGGATGGTGAAATGATTTCTGTAACGGAGTGCTATGAAATTTTAAGTGTAGGCTATGGTGTCCCTAGAGAATGCAGTGGAAGAAATTACATAAAGGAGAGGAACAATTTTCCAAAACATACAGAAAGTGTGTTCATAAGCATAGTGGCAAAAGAGAAAAAGCTTAAAGTTTGATCTAAGGTTTCATGAATTAGGGTTCATTTTATCAGAAATATGAATTTCCTTTGGCAACTGGCAATCATACATTGGAGAGGTGGGGAAAGAAGGCAACAAATGTCAGGAAAAGCATCTGGGGTAATTCAGTTGATACTTAGGCACTAAGAAAGTAGTGTGTGGCAACTCAGCTGTAGGAAAAGGGCTTTCCAACTTAAAGTACTGTACATTTCTGATTTGGGCTTAAAAGCTGTTGCAGTATGTGGGGAGAAACAGGCTCTGTCTCAATTAAGATCAACTAAAGATCAACTAAAATAATTATAAATACAAGTAAGAGAATACCTCAGATTTTAAATGTTAAATATTTTAAAATAGATTTTAAATATTTAAAACTAATTCACCAAATTGCAAAATATTCTTGTGAATGTATTAAAATATTATATAGTTAAACTGCTAAACTAGTTTGTGATTCAGTGGTGGGTTGCAGGCGGTACGCCCCGGTACGGGCGTACCGGAGCCTGCCCGGAGCACGGGATTCCGTTCCGGTACGGTGCTCCGGAGGGCCCACCTGAGCTCCTTACCATGTTTTAAAGCTTTCGGCGTTTCTGCGCACACGCATGGCGCATACAGCTGGAGCGTCGTCGAGGCTTGCAGAAGCATCATTTGCAGCTACAATGCATGCATGTGCCGTGTGCATGTGCCACGCACGTCCATGTGGGTGACGCCGGAACCCACCACTGATGTGATTGCACACAAAAATCATTGTGAACACATATTTGAACAAACCAAACACATATCAGGAAAACAGCATAAAAACATGCAAATGTTATATAGTTATACCATGTTAATATTAAAAAAATACTTTTCTACATAAAGCCATGGCAGGTGTAAGAAATTTTCTTTTGGAGAAGTTAAACTTCCACTCCAACAATATAAAGCAAAGATCATTCTAAAAACAGGTAGAATCTCAATGAGGAAGCAGAATTCTGAAAGTAGGACACCACTTGTTAAAGAAAAGACAATGAAGGAACACGTGGTCTTAGAGCTTCAAGTTCTTTTAGATCACAAAATCAAATTTGCTCTGCAAAATGACTGCATTTCAGGTACTTGGCAACCAACTCACCTGCAAAAAAACTATTCTCCAAGGCACCTGAGTGTACAACAAGAAGCAATGGGTGGAAACTAATCAAGGAGAGAAGCAACTTAGAACTGAGGATAAACTTCCTGCCAGTTAGAACAATTAATCAGTGGAACCGAAGTTGCCTCCAGAAGTTGTGAATGCCCCAACACTGGAAGTCTTTAAGAAGATGTTGGATAGCCATTTGTCTGGAACGGTATAGGGTTTCCTGCCTAGGCAGGGGGTTGGACTAGAAGACCTCCAAGGTCCCTTCTAACTCTGCTATTGTATTGTATTGTAATAGAATATTACCTGCAGCAGCAGAGGGCAGTATTTGGCCAACTCAGAATCTTAGCAGTAGCAATAGCAGTTAGACTTATATACCGCTTCATAGGGCTTTCAGCCCTCTCTAAGCGGTTTACAGAGTCAGCATATTACCCCCACAGTCTGGGTCCTCATTTCAGAAGGATGGAAGGCTGAGTCAACCTTGAGCCGGTGAGATTAGAACTGCTGAACTGCAGATAACAGTCAGCTGAAGTGGCCTGCAGTACTGCACCCTAACCACTGCGCCACCTTGGCTCTTCCCAGAAAGTGGCCCAGATTAAGAGGCTGTGCGTTCCCAAACTGGATGGGGGAGAGGGGAAAAAGGTTTGGGGTATCCACACCCTAGAATCTCTCAGGATATATCTTACAGGTGCTAGCTTTAGTTTAGCAAAATTCTACCCATTAGGTGCAAGCATATAATGGACTGAGCTCAATTGGATCACATGACCTTTTCTCTGAGCTTGGGACTGACACCCCCTTTATAACCGGTGGCAGCAGTCCCCATTCACAGGATCCCAATTTACAATGTTTTCTTCCTGTTTCCAACAGTGGTGGGTTTCCAGTTTTTTTTTTTTTACTACTGCATGCACAGAAGCGTCTGGGCAGGTGGGCGGAGCCTCCTGCCGCTGCTATTACTGGTTCGCTCGATCTGGGACGAACCAAGAGCAACCCACTTCTGGTTTCCAAACCTTTAAGCCAGTTTCGGGGGGGGGGGGGATGATCCATAGTAATACATAGATAGAGCCATAGTGGCACAGTAGTTAGAATACAGTATTGCAGGCTAACTTTGCCCACAGCCAGGAGTTTGATCCTGATCAGCCCAAGGTCAGTCAAATGAGGACCCAGATTGTTGGAGGCAATATGCAGCCACTGTAAACCACCCAGAGAGTGCTGTAAAAGCACTATGAAGAGGTATAAAAGTTTTAAGTGCTACTGCTATTGCTAGATTCACTTAATGACACCTGGAAGAAATACTCGTAAAATTGGGTTTGGTCACATGGGTGTCTTGACTTACGGCCATCATGACTTGACAAAAGTCCCAGGCTCCATTACTGTTCAGCAATGTATTTCATGCTGTAAAATATTTCCAATTTATATGCAGCTACTATATTATTACCTAGATTGTCCAGAACTACCTGGAGAGCTCGATCCAATACTCACTGTTGAGCTGCAGTTCTAGCTCTCGTTAGCCCCATTACCAAGAAGCTTGGCAAAAGAAGTTGAATTGAGATAAATCATTCCGGGTTTAAGTTTTTCAGAAAGAAGATAATTTGTCTAGAAAGGGGTTCCACCACAATACCGCGAAGGCCTTATTCGCGGAGACATAAGCGCGAAGGGCTAATCCGCGCCGTTTAAAGCGCTAAGGAAAAACGCGACCCTACTGCGATGACATAATCGCGGAGGGCAAATCCACGCCTTCCAAAGCACTCAGCACCCTAAACCTAACCCTAAACCTAACCCTAAACCTAACCCTAAACCTAACCCTAAACCTAACCCTAACCCTAAACCTAACCCCTAAACCTAATCCTAACCCTTACCTTAATTTAAATCTGCTTTCTGCCGCCGCGCTGTTTAAAGCGCCCTTCTGTCGCCGCGCTGTTGTCGCGGCAGTGATGACGCGCGGTGATGACATCGCGGCTTTAGCGACGTGGTTTTATCACCGCTATTTTGACGAGCGCGGTTTTGTCGTGCCATGCTAGAAAGGTTGTGGTGGCCTAAGAATCATTGGAAAAATAAAGCTTAAGCCAGAAACAGAGGTAGCATATATGGACCTATGACTCTAGCTATATATATATTAGGTTAACATTGGCTAATTTTTTTACATGTTGAATTGAGTCAGAATCATTATATATTTTAACCTCTGGTTATTCTTAATACTAAAAATAACATTAAAATATTTAACTCTTTAATTGAGGAGGTGCTAGTCATTTGCTAGGTATTTTACTCACTCCCCAAATCTTTGGTTTATAAAGTTCAGTGAATTTTCTGTCTCAGGATTCTTGACATTGGGCTGACAGATGAAAACATAAGCTGTTCCACTTGTCACCGCTTTTTCTCTCCTATTACTCCAGAGCATGTGGAAACCAACCACATGTCTTTATTCCTCCTACCCTTGGAATATTGACATTAAGCAAGGAGTAACAAAATCCAATCAGTGCTTCCTCCAGCTTAGGAAGGGCTTCAGAAACTTGTATTCATTCATTCAATATCCCACCTCCTAAATTCCAGGAAATCTGCATATTTTCTCACCAATCATAATTGACTTTTGCAGTTTATGTTTTATGTGAATGATTATCATCGTGGCACGACAAAACAGCACTAGTCAAAGTAGCGGTGATAAAACCGCATCGCTAAAGCTGCGACGTCATCACCGTGCGTCATCACCGCCGCGATAACAGCGCGGCGACAGGAGGGCGCTTTAAAACAGCGTGGTGGCAGAAAGCCGATTTAAATTAAGGTAAGGGTTAGGATTAGGTTTAGGGCTTTGCTTTAGGGTTAGGGTTAGGGTTAGGTTTAGGGTTAGGTTTAGGGTTAGGTTAGGCTGAGTACTTCGGAAGGCGCGGATTTGCCCTCGCGCTTATGTCAGCACGGTAAGGTCGCATTTGCTTTAGCGATTCGGACAGCGCGGATTAGCCCTCACGCTTATGTCTCCGCAGATAAGGGCTTCGCGGTATTGTGGTGGAACCGATTATCATATCCATATAGTATATGAATAATTTGGAAAAAAACAACAACTCAAAACCCTAAGCAGTTGATCTTTAGGGCGAGCCCAGACCTTTGGGGAATTTAAAAAAAAAAGAGTTACCCTTCCCCCTTTCTGAATTTTAGCATCATAAATCCCCAAATGAAAGAGAACAGAACAACATTGTCAGAACCCAAAAGCACAAATGCCATGTGTGGGGGATTCTTTGTCACACAGCTTGTCCTCCAGAAATGAAAAATCACTGGCCCTCCAGATGTTGCTGAAATCTGAGACCCAAGAGATATCAGCATATCCAGGGCTGAATGATGCAGGATGGATACTGCTTCATTGAGGAGACGTTGAAAGTCTATTAATATGCTATGTGAACTGTTGTGACTCAGCAGAAGTTTGCTGTGAGTTGAGTCGGGATGCAGGAATATTGCTCCAGCTGTTGCTCGTTAGTGTCGTCTTCTGGAGATAAAAGGACTGATGGTGCCACGCCCTGGTTGCAGAAGTCAACATTCGTCGTTCGTTCGTGGTTTGTCGTTCATCGGTCGTGGTTTGTTTGTGAGAGGCACTTGGATAAGTGATTTGCTTTCTGTAACCCTGATTCAAAGAGACACTTGGAGAAGTGATTTGCTTTCTTTCTGTAAACCTGGTTTTGCTGTAAGAGCTCTTTGTTTTTGTATTCTGCTGCGTAACCTTTTTGCCAGAGACTTTATTTATGGTTTTTTGGGGGCTCGCAGCCAGCGTGAGCCAGGACTGATAAAGTTATTTCCTTTTAAGTCTGTCTGACTGTTGTCTGTGAACGAGCGAAGAAGGGGGTCAGAACAGTGAACTAAGTATGATTTGCAATTACAAATAGGACAGAGCTATAGAGGCTGACCATGCCCAATCTCTCCCTGGGAAGTAGAAGCCCAATGTTCTTAAGAGCCAGCATAGGTAAGCTGTCAATACAAACTTGGACCATAATAAAGTAGGGGTCAAAATCTCTTAGACTTCTGCCCTTGCATTCAAACCCAATTACACCTTCTATTGAATCAGCTCAAGACATGAAGTTATGAGAGAATAAGGCAGATGGCACATGGGGATATAAGGGTTAAGGTCAATGTGCATGGTCCTTTCCTGTATCTAAATTTTAAAGCCTCACTTGTTCTGACCCCCTTCTCCGTCAGGAACGAAAGCCAAAACAGAAGTACAAAAGAATGTTTTAATCAGTCCAGGCTCTCGTTGGCTGCAAGCCAAAATAAACAAAGAGATAATCACTCTGGCAAAAAGTCCTACATTCCGACGCAGCACTGCAAACAGGCTTCTCACAGCAACTCACTTGAACGTGAACGAGAACGTTGACTCCTGCAACAAACAGTCTCTTTTATACTCAGGAGAGGATCTTAATCAGCATCAGCTAAGCACAATCATCTCCTACAATTACGCAGTTGTTCTTTACGTCGAGTAGCCCTTCGCCTGCATGCATCCTGAAACAACTCCTAAATGTTTTCCTGAACACTCCCTCTGATCCAAGACTCCGTCACCACCTGGTGGCCGACCAGTCTCTTCTCGCCCTGCTCGGAGTCGGCACCCTGTGCAGGGCCCTCCACCTCCTCCAGGGCCGAATCATAAGACCCCTCACTGTCGGAGTCTGGCGGCAGCTCCAACGGCTCCTGCCGGGCCACAACACTCACCTATCCAGATAAATGATGTAACAAGGCTTTGAAGAAGCAGCTTTTCCTTATTGTGTTTACAGCACTCTGATCATAACTGACAGATCAGCAACAATTATGCACTGTCACAACTGGTTTCTTTCCCGATAGAGACGAAGCGCATTTGAACAGCATCGTTTATAGGCTGGTGCCTTATTAATGAGCAGTCTAGATATCTTGTGTAATTGTGAAAGACAGTAGTTGAAAGTCAGGTCATGTTTCTGCTAATCATGGACTGTGAACATTTTAGCACCTTGGGATAGCATCTTTATTTTCGTTAAATAAAGCAAATTTGTCTGTCATTCTCTTTGGTTTTCACTAGAGTTTGCATGAATTGCTGTATTTTTCTCACCAGACCGACTGATTGCAGAGCTGTTCCAGTCTGCTTGGTGTTCAAGTTTGCTCTCTTAATTATATATCTCCAGCAGGACAAAATAGCACAGAAGAAAACATTTGTGCTGGAAGATTAGGTAGCCAAAGCTAGAAGTGGAGTACAAAAGGAAAGAATTTGCTTTATTTCCTCTGTGCCTACATTACAATGGGTGTTCACTGATTTTACAAACTCCTTGCTGCTTGGGGATATCTGTTTCATCTGAGCAGTGCGTAGAATGTGGAAATTAAATTCGGCTATCTCCTTCAACAATAAATACCGGTAACAAATATCAGAACCTGAAATATAAATTAGCCACTTTTTAAATACAGGAGGGTACTAAAAGTTAAATCTAGGGAAGTATTAGTTTAAAAGTCTGTTAAAAAACCCCACAATTAATATAAATCTAATGATGCTGGTGTAGGATAACCTAAGAAATATACAGTAGAAGTCCTTATGCATGGATCAGGTCACTTCCAAATGTAATTTGAGGTGACTTTTAGGGGGTTAAAATAAACAACTACAGTTGCCCACTAATCAAAATGAATCATATTTGCTTATTAAACTTCAAGGACCTTTCGAAACAACTCTGTAACTCTAGGAATGATGCATGCACATTCTGGGTGTTTCTCACTTGGAAAATGCAATGCCTCTTCCCTAGGACCTTCATTTGAATGTCTGTTGCTTATGTCCCATTTACTGTTGCTGATCTTTTGAACATCTGATCTGCATATACGATGCCTGTTTTTACCTGTATGCTCCGGAACGTCCTTATTTCTAGGCCAGTGATGGCTAACTTTTTGGTGTCAAGTGCCCAAAGTGCGTGAAAGCTCAAAACGCAACACGAGCACCCCCTGTGCTTGTGCGTGCGTCCCACGTGCAGGCACCCCACCCCTGAGACCATTTTTGCCTTCCGGGTTGGTGCAGGAGGCCTTCCAAGCCCAAAATGGGGCATGGGGGGAACGCACACAAGCAACCCCCCAAAATGCAATGTGAGCGCCCCCTGCACATGCACGGCAGAGACCCGAAGACCAGCTGGCCAATGGGAGGTGCACATGCATGCACAGTGGAGTTGGGCTGGGGAAACGGCTGGCGTACCCGCAGAGAGAACTCTGTGTGCCACCTATGACGCGTGTGCCATAGGTTCGGCATCACAATTCTAGGCTATTCTTGCAGCAGATTGAGGTTTGTAATCTACTTATGAAAGACCAGGACTCGATACCACGAAGGTGAGAGAAACAGGTTTATTTGATGTATCGAGTTCAGCGTGTTCACACACCAAAATCTGAACTGCCTGGGCTCTGCCCGGGATGCTACTTTTATGCCGTGTTCCACACTGTGCATTCTCAAGGCGTTTCCATACACGAGACAAGCATGACATTTCGAAAAGGAGAAGTTCATTTGGAATGTTACAGAGAAGTACATAGGAGAAATACAAAAAAGAGAAGTTCCTATTTCGTCTTAAGCTGTCAGCAGTTTTTACCTCTGTTCTATCTCTCACCCACGCCTGGCTTCCTGTGCCCCTCCTTTACAGGGTCTTGCCACACTGTTCAGCCCTATTTTTAATACTTATGAGGAAGTTGGAGAGAAAGTTCACTCCAGCTAAAAGTCAACTTTGGAACTCCAGGGCACTAGAATGAAAAGCCAAGCTAATATGAATTTATAAGGTCCATTCTATTAAGACCACCTAACTTGGCCAGCCACTGGTGGGTTTACCTGTGCACCCCCCTCCTGCATCACTATTAGATTACTAGACTGTAGAGCCCTTGAATCCATGGGAATCAAGAAACGCCTCTATTAATGTTTTATTAAATAGAGTTCAATGAAACTTCCTGGATAGCTCCCTTGGGGAATAAAACACTGTATCATTTATATTGCACTTACCCTGACACTGCAATTTATTTATTGAGCTAATGCCCACATTAGATGAAAGATCAGAAGACTCTCCGCTGCTCTTTTACAGAATGAATGCAGTTGATTTCGACTGAGCATATTCTCTGGGTTAAGGCAGAAGCATGTGAACAACATGGGAGATTTTAGTATGGGCCTTCCAAATATTACTGAGCCACAATTCTCATTGCCACTCACCATTGGCTGGGGCTTCTGGGGAAAGTTAACCAATATTTAGAGTTGGCCATCGCTACGTAAGATAATTTGTTCTAAGGTTGGAGCAGGAGTCAGCTCTTAATACTTTTTTCCTTGCAATACTTTGTACATTCTTACCAGTTGTAATCGCAACTGCATACATGATTTCCATGGAAGTGCCACAAACAGATTAGCAAGGTTAATAAGATCTATCATACCGTGGACTCTAAAATGAGATTTCAGCTCTGCTGCACTGAAGAATATACCTACGATAGTAACTGTTAACTTGGGAACTCCTGCTCAGGATATTGGTGGGGTCACACATCACACTAAGCCAGTGATGGTGAACCTTTTGGCTCACGTGCCAAAAGTGGGGGGAGTGCAGGGGGGATCGGGCACAGGTGTGCCACACATGCACATGCTTCCCCTTCTGCATGCATGAGCATGTGACCAGCGCTCCTCCCCCCCCCGCTTTTGGCGTTATTTTTTCGCCCTCCCCAGGCTCCAGAGGCTTTCTGGAGTGACTTCCGGTTGGGTCGTATGGCCGTTTTTTGCCCTCCGGAGACTTCAGGGAAGCCTCCTGAATGTCTGGAGGGAAAAAAATAGCCATATGAGCAAACTGGAAGTCTGTTTCTGTGGTTCCAGTTTGCCCGTAGGGCTGTTTTTTTGCACTCCGGAGGCTTCGGGGAAGCCTCCCGAGGGCTAAAAATGTCCTCACAAGAAGGCTGAAGTCAGCAGACCAGTACATGCATGTGCGCTGGAGCTGACAGGGCAATTCCTCGTGTGACCTGACAAATTCCTCCACGTGCCACCTGTGGCACGCGTGCCATAGGTTCGCCATCACAGCACTAAGCCGTAGTGTATTTAGAGTTTGATTTTCGACATAATTTGCTGGGTGAATCCAGTCAACTGCGGCTTATTCCATAATGATGACTAAATCAAACAGAGGTGGTGAACTAATGGCCCTTTTATGACTTGTGGACTTCAACTCCCAGCATGGCTGGCTCAGGAATTCTGGGAGTTGAAATCCACAAGTCATGTAAGGGTCATAGTTCCCAAACCCTGAAATGGATTATAACAGTCCAATGAGTGAACCAGAGGTGGTATTCATGAGGTTCTGACCAGTTCTGGAGAAGCTGTAGCAGAAATTTTGAGTAGTTTGGAGAAATGGTAAATACCACCTCAGACTGGCTCCGCCCCCATCTATTCTCCGCCTCCCTGAGTCCCAGCTGATCGGGAGGGAATGGAGATTTTGCAGTAACCTTCCCCTGCCACGCCCACCAAGCCACACCCTTTTTTTACTACTGGTCTTTAGAACCCCACCACTGAATCCCACCACCTCTTCATAAGAGTGCTTAGGAGTTTTAAGCGTGCCTGGGCCTAGTAACCAAGCATTAGCTGCTATTAGCCAGCCATTCTGTTTATTGTCCTTTCAAAACAAGAAGAATTATACGGTGTTATGAATGCAGAGACTGTCTAATGAGGTTACGCATCTCAGTATTATTTAGACTGAAATTTATTCCACAACTTTTGAGGAAGGGTTTTGTCCCACTCCTTTAGGCTGCTTCCCAAATTCTTATTTTAATAATATGTTTCCCCTAAATTGTAAATTTTAGAGAAATCCCAACATTTGGACCACAATTTTTTTCCAAGTCCTGAGATATCCTTTAGAGACTTAAACATTTCCAAGAGCTGGAATAGATTTCTCGCTAAATAAGCGCTGAAACCTTCTGCCCATAATAATAATAAACCTGCATAAGGGTTTCTTGTATCAGAATTTACAATATGTAGCATATAATGGTAAAAAAAAATGACATACTTAGTAAGCAGGAAATCCCTTTGGTTGCATGTTGATATCTAAATCACCATATGGTTTCATTTGGTGAACCATATCGATTTTCATGATGGTATTGCAGGCAGATACCATTTTGCTGTTAATGTGGACTGAAAAAAACCCAAATCCAGCAACATGACACACTTTTTAGAAGGATTGTAAGAGTTAAATAATACTTCCCCAAACCTGACATTTTGTTTAAAAGAAAGAATAAAGATTTATATTCAACATCAGTGAAAGAAGGAAATGGCAGAAATCCCTGCAAGAATAATAGGCTTTTGAATCTTTGAAGATTGCAGTGCAGTATGCAAAAATTCAGGAGGTGTTACTTGCTTCTTTTAAAATACCCCATCCTTGTCTGCTCCGGTTGACTCAAATATCCAATAACTGAGTAACTGTTCTGCAACTAAACACGATGCCCTTCTGCCATTTCTCAGCGCTTCATTTCAGCTGCTAAACTGGAATGCTGTTGTCCTTGCTACTATTTTAGGTGATTATGCAAAGCATAGAAGTCAGTAATGGTTTTCTCTAGCTTTGCTATCGGTTCGGAACTGGGAGCTCGGGCGCGGTGCTTCTGCGCATGCGCAGAGCATCCGTGATGACGTCTGGGCGGGTGAGCGGAGCGGTTCGCCCCAGTTTGTCTGAACTGGGGCGAACCGGCAGAATACCACCTCTGTTAGAGATGGCTTATTTTCCTCACTGCAGGCATAGAGACAGGGGTGGGTTTCAACCGGTTTGCGGCGGTCCCTGCGAACCGGTTAGTCGCCGAACCCGGAAGTAAGTAACTTCCGGGAACGGCAAAGGGCCCGCCCGCCCGCCCACCCGCGGTCCTTACCCGGTTTTGACGAGTTCTGCACTTCACGCTTGCGCAGGACACATACAGCGCCTGCGCGATCGTCCAGGAGCAGCTGGAGCATCACGCAGACGCTAGTACACATGCGTGCACCGCGCGCGTGCACGAGGACGCCGCCGGCCCCGTTCCAACCGAACCGGTTGGAACGGGGCAAGAAACCCACCCCAGGATAGAAAATTGGGTACTGGTTTTGCCCTTCTCCCATAGATCAACTGGCAGGCTTTGTTTGGCTCATAGAAACTTTGGGAAGTTGTAAGAGCATGAAACTATTTCCGAAGAATGAATTTTGAGGTGTGAAATAAGTAGATATATGGCCTCCAGATCTTTTGAATCTAATTGTCACCAAGAAAAATAAAACTTGCCAGATCCAAGGTGTAGGACTTCCATATCTGTATCGCAGAAGTCTAAATTACCCTGTTAAAATGTTAATTTTCTGTACTCCTTGTTGCCATCAGATGATCCTTCTAGTTTATCTGCGGCAGAGGTGGGTTCCTACCAGTTCGCACCTATTTGGTAGAACCGGTTCATCAAATCTACCGAACCGGTTAGAAGAGGTTCCACCAGTGGACCCGGAAAGCAGGCCACACCTACAGAAGAGGTTCCAAAAATTTTTGAAACCCACTCACACACACACACACACACACACACACACACAGAGAGAGAGAGAGAGAGAGAGAGAGACAGACTGACTGACACAGAGAGAGAGAGAGAGAAAGAGAAAGAAAGGAAGAAATAAAGAAAAAAGAAAGAGTGAGAGAGAGATGAAAAGAAAAAAGGAACAGAGAGACAAAAGGAAGGAAGAGAGAGAGAGAGAAAGAGAAAGAAAACACATGGCCGGCAAGCCACTCCCACCAGGTCACATGGCTGGCAAGCCACTCCCACAAAGGAGGCCACACCCACAGAGCAGGTTCCAAAAAAATTTGAAACCCACCACCGATCTGCGGCCCAGATATGGTAGCTCTAAGTAAAGAATTTACCAAAAAGCATTGGTCAGATAGATGTGTAAACTCTCTGAAAATCAACTTTAGTGTGTACTAATATTTCTATATTTGCATTCCAGACAAAGAGGAATTTTGAGGCACTTTAAGATTTTGAATAAACCAAATAACTACGCAGCATTTTCTTGGATAGTACCAGATAGAGGGAGAAAAGCAAGCGTGTCACTTTAAAAAATTCCAGATTCTTAAGTTTGTATCATTTACCAATGATACAAACGTAAGAATATTAATTAAATATTAGTTAGATATTTCCTTTATGTGGTAATTGCACTCCCTTGCAAACAAGATTAGGAAATTAGATCACATAAAGGGATAATGAGTTTATTTTTTTAAAAAAAAACTGTAGCAATTAACAGAAAATTAATTACAGCAATTTCCCCTCCACCCTGAACTCTGAAAGTATGCTCTTCCTACTTAGGGAGAGAAATTGAATTCTATCCCCTATTAATCGTTAGACTTTAATTCAAGGTAATTTTGCTCTTTGGTGGCTAATCTGATGATTTCAAAGATCCATAACTGGAGTTATATATAGCAGCAAATTAAGTTTATTTCACCACAGGTAGTTCTCAACTTACAACCACAACTGAGTCCATAATTTATGTTGCTAAGTGAGAAATTTGTTTTGCCCCACGTTACAATTTTTCTTGCCACATTTGTTAAGTGAATCATTGCGGTTGTTACATTAGTAACTTAGTTGTTTCCCCATTGACTTTGCTTGTCAGAAGGTTGCTAAAGGCGATCGTGTGACTCCAAGATACCGTCATAAATGTGAGTCAGTTGCCAATATCCAAATTTTGATCACATGACCATGGGGGAATGCTGCAGCAGTCATGTGTGAAAATTGGCATTTTGTTCAGTGCCATTATAACTGTTGTAAGTTAAGAAGTATACTTCAGAGGTGGGTTCCTACCAGTTCGCACCTATTCAGTAGAACTGGTTTGTCAAATCTACCGAACCGGTTAGAAGAGGTTCCACCTGTGGACCCGGAAAGCAGGCCACACCTACAGAAGAGGTTCCAAACTTTTTTGAAACCCACCACTGGTCCTTGGATATGATTATTCTACACTATCATATTTCTCATATTTATAAAACTCAGTGCCTCTGTGAAAGGTAAGGATGACTACTGCGTTTGTGGTGCAATCAGAACATTGCGTGTGTTGAAGTTGTTTTAACGCAAACCAAAGATGCCTTTTAAAAAAACAAGTTTACATCCTATTCTTATGCATGCCAGTGCTGTGTGTGAGGTAATTTAAGGTGGTTCTGACAAGTGTCATCGGCATCTTCATATCCGGTCACATGGGCGGCAAGCCACTCCCATCCGGTCACATGGGCAGCAAACCACTCCCACAAAAGAGGCCACACCCACAGAGTATGTTCGAACAATTTTTGAAACCCACCACTGGTGTACTTGTAGTATTTGCCCCAGGCAGGCTAGGCATGGAACTGATTCAAATAAAGGTTTGTCCTATTAAAACTGAACATGATGCACCTTTAAACAAGGAGGCATTCCACACATTCTTTACGAATGTTGTTCTCCATATCTGAACTCCAGATTGTGCATGCAGCAATGCTTACCATGCTGCGGAGGCTGCTATATTGCTTTTGAATAAGAGAGGAAAAAACGTGAAAGAGTACAACTGTGATTCACTGAAATAAGCTAAGATTAGACCGTGGTGGGTTAATTCAGTTAAATTTCAGAACAGCAGATTACACCAGGAAGCCACTCTGCCACACGGTGTGGGAAGAATGGTGTTTAACTAAATTTATTATTTTAACACATATCTCAATATTCCTTATAGTGACACAATAAATGAAATATTCATAGAAATCCAATTCTGCCTCACAGAACAATGCATATAAGTATGTTACTCAGATAATAATAGGTAGCTATTCTGACATATATCTATAAAACTAAGAGGTTCTAGTATACCATCGTTGCATTTCTGCTGATCAAAGATGAATTATATAATAAACCTAGAAATGTAGATTTTCCTTCCTTCCTTCCTTGACAAACTGTTTGACCAAATGTAATTTATTCGAAAGAAGAGCAATTGTTGCTTAAGAAACGATTCCTCTCTCAGACAATAATTTGGCCTAAAAGTAAAAATGTTAGAAAATTATTAATATTGGTTGATTGCATCTAGAAAGTCATATCCATAGTACAGCTTCTGAAATCAATAAATTTCATGATTACACATCTCCTCTCATATTGAACTAGGTATATTATCGAACTTCATAATGTTAGACAGGTAGGTAGGTAGGTAGGTAGGTAGGCAGGCAGACAGACAGACAGACAGACAGACAGACAGACAGATAGATAGATGATAGATAGATAGATAGATAGATAGATAGGTGGGTGAGTGGGTTTCGGCAGAAGCAAAAAAGAAGATGTCAGCGCCTATGGCGCCACCCGCAGAACCGATTCGGGGCATAGCAGGCCTGGGTCGCTGCTGGTTGCAGCAAGCCAGGCCGCCAAACTACTACCGGTTCGGCCAAATCACTCTAAACTGGTAGGAACCCACCACTGGATGGATGGATAGATGATAGATGATAGATAGATAGATAGATAGATAGATAGATAGATAGATAGATAGATAGATAGATAGATAGATAGATAGATAGATAGATAGATAGATAGATGATAGATAGATAGATGATAGATAGATGATAGATAGATAGATAGATAGATAGATAGATAGATAGATAGATAGATAGATGATAGATAGATGATACATAGATAGATAGATGGATGGATGGATGGATGGATGGATGGATGGATGGATGGATGGATGGATGGATGGATGATAGATAGATAGATAGATAGAAAGATAGGTGGGTGGGTTTCGGCAGAAGCAAAAAACAAGATGTCAGCGCCTATGGCACCACCTGGAGAACCGATTCGGGGCATAGCAGGCCTGGGTCGCTGCTGGTTCCAGCAACCCAGGCCACCAAATTATTACCGGTTCGGCCAAATCACTCTGAACCGGTAGGAACCCACCACTAGATGGATGGATGGATGGATGGATGGATGGATGGGTGGGTGGGTGGGTGGGTGGGTGGGTGGATGGATGGATGGATGGATGGATGGATGGATGGATGGATGGATAGATAGATAGATAGATAGATAGATAGATAGATAGATAGATAGATAGATAGATAGATAGATGATAGATAGATAGATAGATAGATAGATAGATAGATAGATAGATGATACATAGATGATAGATAGATAGATAGATAGATAGATAGAGAGAGAGAGAGAGAGAGAGAGAGAGAGAGAGAGAGAGAGAGAGAGAGAGAGAGAGAGAGAGAGAATGAATTGCAGGCAAATTTATACCAAATACTGAAAGAGGTAATTTTAGCTAACCCCAACAGATACAAATAGATACGAGCAGACATATTCTACTCTTTCGTGGATGGAAAGATTGAAAAAAGGGATGTCCCACAAATGGAATGTATTGTGGGAAAGAATAGTTGGATGCTCTAAGTTTTAAAAAGAGTTCCGATGTATACCAAAAGTGGAGGAAGAAGAAGAGACACTTGGCCTCACGAACCAGATTTTTTTTAAAAAAATCATTATCTGTGACTCTCTTTTTTAACTCACCTCATTCCTGAGAGATCAACAAAATTCCAAGGGGCTTTGCAATGGACAGTGAAAACTTGCTTTACATGGATATAATTTTGCTCTGGGAAAAAAAAGTGTATTTTCTCAGAATATACAACCTGATTCCTTGAAAGTATTAGGTAGATTTCAGAGTTTTTCTCCTGCTTTCCCACTTCCTTCACTTTTCTTCCCCTTTCCCTTAGATTAAAATGCTAATCTTTGTAACCGCTTACCAAACTTTACATATTTAATGTTGCAATATTTTATTTACTTCAGTAAAGAAAAAGTAAAGACCGAAATCTAGTCAGATTGCATTTTATTTGTTTATTTTATTTAGTTAGTTTGTCAAACATGTAAGGGTTAACAGGTATAAAAATAAACATGGACATGAGCACATGAAATGAGTACTTATAAATGGAGACAGTAGGACAGGGATGGTAAGCACACTGGTGCGCTTATGCACGCCTCCTATCGCTATCCCTTACTCTCAGAATATGATGGGGTGAGATCTTGATGTGTACGTGGCCCAGCCATGCCTGATGAAATTTGCTTCAGTAGAAGGCAGATCTTCAGGTGAGGAACTAATAGTTCCAATTCGGTGGGTAGAAGAACTCCAGTCCCTCGGTGATAGCGATAAATCCAGAGAGTGAGAAACTGATAATATGCAGGCAACCGTCAGAGAACCATCAATTCCCCAGAGTAATGTTTGAACGGGGATTATCAGATTCATCCTAACCCTACGGAAGGCACCACAAATGAAATTATACCGAATGATGCTTGAGTGAATGGAGGGAAATCTCGTCTCAAACAGCTCAGATAGGAAAAAGTTAAAGGAAAACCCAGATCTGATCCCTCGCTAAAATACAGATCAATGACATTTAATCTGTCGGTCGAGCATGGAAATCCGTCGGGCAAAGGGCATTGTGTCACCTATGTACTCATGGGCAACATCACAACCTAAGCATGATAGTGCAAAGCCTGCAATATGATATCAATTATTTTTTTGCCATTATTCTGACTAACTTTGGACAGCCCTTTGGAGAGTTGGCAGAGGTAATCAAGATTCCAATATGGAGCAGGAAAATTCCCCCTTTCAAGTTTTTTTTTAACCTTCTTTTCCCAAACTAACTCAAAGCTATGTAAATAGAAGCCTCAAATCCTCGGAAACCTGAGAGGCAAGGAAGAAAAAATAACAATCTAATGCAGGAGTGTCAAATTCATGGCGTCATGGCGTCATGTGACGTATTACAACTCCCCTCCCCTTCATTAAACCAGGGGTGGGTGTATGACCAGCGTGTGATGCATTGGCTCGAATTTGACAGCACTGATCTAATGGAAGCAAGATGCTGATCAGAATTTTAGTTATTTTTATGGAAGATAAGTTGAGCTCTGGTGCCATCGTTATACAGGGTGTTGTTTTTTTTAATGTTCTACTTTTCTGGTTTGTGAACGTCCGTCCCTGGATTTGTAGGTGAAAGTGATGTAACTGGGATGCCTTTTAAAGAAAATACTGTTGCTCTTTAATTCCAGTGTAAAAATAGGTCAAGCTGAATATATTAAAAGATAGTAGAAATACACCGAAGGGAGGAGTAGAGGGATAGAAGAAAGAGGGGTAGAGAGGGTGGGAGAGAGGATTGGAGGGAGGGTGAGAAGGAAGGGAGGGAGTGTATTGGGAGAGAGGAGTGGTAGAAGGGGAGGGGAAGTAGGGTAGAGGGGAATGATGGAAGGAAGATGGAAAGTTGGAGGGGGGTGAAAGAAAGGGTGTATGGAGGGTCGAAGAGGTACATTGGGTTTCTATTTTGGGGGGTATTGTTGACAAGAGGAATGGCTGTGTTTATTGTTTAATGTTATATGGCCCCGGTTATGCACAGTATATATGTGACTGTACGAAAATGAAAATGGAAAATAAAAACACATTTACAAAAAAGAAAATGGTATTTTATTTTATTTTCTTTCTTTCTTTCTTTCTTTCTCTCTCTCTCTCTCTTTCTTTCTTTCTTTCTTTCTTTCAACTTTTGCCTATTCTTTCAACTTTTATGTGCATAACAAAGTGTTGAATTCTTACTGAATCAATTGATTAAAATTATATTATATTATGTTATATTAATTAGAGAGCCATTTTAGTTAGTGGTTAAGGAGCTGGCCTAAAAATCTGGAAACAGTGAGTTCTAGTCCTGCCTTAGGCGTGAAAGGTGACTGGGCCAGTCGTTCTTTCTCAGCTCAATCCACCTCACAGGGCTGTTGTTTGTGGGGAAAATAGGCAGCAAGGATGGCAAACAAATCTAATGGGTAAATAAAAAAAAGAGGCAGAAGGATTATGTTCATGAACATATTAGACATGTTCGCCACCTTGAGTTGTTTAGAAAAATAATAAAGTAATATTTTAAAATAATAATTCTGACCTTCCTTCCTTACTTCTGTAATTCAGAAGAAGTAAAAAAGTCAAGAAGAAGTAAAAAAGTCAAGAAGAAATAAGGAAATACGCATTTTCTGGAAGATTTAAATCTGTATAATTGTATCGTAGTTAACATTATGAAAGCAGATTTTGTTATTATATCTGCATTTGTGACAATTAAAGTAATTACTAGAGTTCCAAATATTCTTAACAAATCACCATCATTAAAAAAAGAAGAAGACCAGAATCATGTTTCTTTCATGCCTCACTTGAGCACTGCAAAATTTAATTAGTTAATATTTGTACAGCCATGGAGATACAAGAAGTATTTAAGTTTTAATGTTAACCTCAGAGACACATAGTTATGTATTTCCTGCTGGATATGTTTAAAAAATAAAAAGCCAAAACGCAACAGGGGGTGTCATGAGTATCTAGAAAAAACATGAATGGGAAAGATGGTGGATTAATTGCAGAAATTTTATGGAGCCTCCAGATTACAGTCTTCTTTATGGCACAGCCAGTGGTGGGATTCAGACAGTTCGCACCTATTCGAGAGAACCAGTTGTTAACTTTCTAAGCAGTTTGGAGAATCGTTTGTTGGAAGAAATCTCCTTTTGTTTTTTCCCACTTTACAGGACTAATCCTGTAAGGAAGGCAGGAAGGAAACATTCTGGTGTTGTTTCTAGCCTGATCTTTATTGACCTGCTTACAGAAACTGCCTCTCCGGTTAACCCTTATTCCATTGTAACAGCTAAGGTGAAGCGCCCATCGACCTGAGTGACATTGACTTGGCCATGCCCACATGATCACATGACCACCGAGCCCCGCCTACCCAGCTGGTCATTAGGGCAGAGAACTGGTTGGTAAATTATTTGAATCCCACCACTGGGCACAGCCATGTTCTTCCTTCCTTCTGCCTATGCAAGAGACTCTTCATTTTGTATTTGGTTTATTTGTATTTGGTTTATTTGTATGCCGTCCTTCTCCAGGAGGGACTCAGGGCAGAGAACAACTCAGGGAATTTTGTAGGAAGACCAAAACAGATGTAACCTTTTCTAGACTCGGCCTGCTCTCCTTAATTCTGTCATGTTTAGAGGTGGTTTAGCATCTACATCAGCACAAATTGATAGGCTCATAATGCTAAAAGATCTTCTAGTCCATCTACTACTCCTCCCTTCTCCTATTTTACTTATTTATCAGATTTGTTTGTCATCCCTCATGCCTATTTCCCCCACAACAACAGCCCTGTGAGGTGGTTTGAGCTGAGAGAGAATGATTGACTCAGAGTCAGCCACCTTTCATGCCTAAGACAAGACTAGAAGTCTCCAGGTTTCTAGGCCAGCACCTTAACTGCTAACAAAGGCAGGAAACCTTATACAGGTAATCCTCAACTTACAACAGTTCATTTAGTGACCATTCAAAGTTACAACAGTACTAAAAAAAGTGACTAACGATCATTTTTCAGAGTTACAACCTTTGCATCATCCCCATGATCCTGTGATCAAAATTCAGATGCGTGGCAACTGTTTCATATTTGCGACCATTGCAGTGTCCCCAGGGTCACTATTGTGACCTTCCGACGAGCAAATCAATGGGTATTGATTCATTTAACAACCGGATTAGTAACATAACAACTGCAGTGATTCACTTAACAACTGTGGCAAGAAAGGTCGTGGAATGGAGCAAAATTCACTTAACAACAGAAATGTTAAGTTCAATTGTGGCTGAAAGTTGAGGATTGCCTGTCCAGAACATCCTGGACAAATGGCGGCCCAATTTTTTCTTGAAACCCTCCAGCGAAGGAGGATCCAGAAATCTAGGAGGCAAGTTGTTCCACTGGTTAATAGTTCTACCTGTCAGGAATTTTCTCCTTCATTGGATCTCTCTTTAATGAACTTCCACCTTTGCTTCTTGTCCTGCCCTCAGGTGCTTTGAAGAATAAGTTGAACCCCTATTCTCTGTGACAGCCCCTCAATTACTGGAAGAAGCTATCATGTCACCTCGAATCCTTCTCTTCACGAGGCTAGACACACCCAGTTCCCTTATTCATTCATCCAGATCTTTTATCATGTTCTTCTCTGCATTCTTTCTAGAGCATCAGCATCTTTTTTGTATCATGGTAAACGGAACTGGATGCAGTATTCCAAATATGGAAATCATTAGCACATTATAAAGTTGTGTTATCATTTCCCGTGTCTTTCTGCCTCTTGATTCAGCCTCCACATATTGCCTTTCCACAGCTGAACAGGCCTGCTTTTCTGGGGCTGCTTATGAACAATTCTGAAATCTGAATTGTAGTAGATATTTTACAACCTTTAAAACCTAGCTTTAATTATGCTACTGTGTCAGTGGTGGGATTCAAAATTTTTACTACCGGTTCTGTGGGTGTGGCTTGGTAGGCGTGGCTTGGTGGGCGTTAGAGGAGAAGGATACTGTAAAATCTCCATTCCCTCCCCACTCCAGGGGAAGGATACTGCAATGTCTCTATTTCCTCCCCTCTCCAGGGGACGGATACTGCAAAATCCCCATTTCCTCCCGATCAGCTGGGACTCGGGAGGCAGAGAATAGATGGAGGTGGGGCCAGTCAGAGGTGGTATTTACCGGTTCTCCGAACTACTCAAAATTTCCGCTACTGGTTCGTCAGAACCTGCTGAATACCACCTCTGTTCTGTGTATAGATGTGAGTACCACCAGCTCCAAGGAAATAGGAGTTGGTTAAGAGACTAAACCGGGCAGAAGAAAGTTGAGGAAAATATTAATAATTCATCGGAACAGCTTACATCCTATAACAATACCTTTAACAACATCAAATCTGCCTTAGTTCTGAGAAGAACGTGTTAGGCTTACCATCTGACTGACCTTGGAACCAGCAATAATAATTTATTAAATGCACATACCTTCTAGCTTCCATGACAGTTTACAATTTTTACAGATCGCTTACTTTCGGGATAAAGATACAGTAGTAAAATGTCTAACAGTTAAAAAATATACGAATAAGATATTAGAGTTAGGACTACAAAATAAGTACAGGAAAGAATTGGTCTTATTTAAGAATGACTTGTATTTGAACTGAGTCCCTGCTTCCAGAGTTGCTTAGCATTTTTATAAAAGAAGACAAGGCAATTTATCAGATGCTTAAGTTGACAGTGCTATTTGGAGTAGATAGAAATTCAAATGCTTTGCTAACTGGCCTCAGGCCAATTCCTGTGAAAATAACAATGGATTCTATTGGCCTGTTTATATTTTAGAAAAATCTGGTACCTTAGGCCAGTGTTTCCCAAAGTGTGGTACGCGTACCCCCAGGGGTAGGGGAAGAGTTTGGTGGGGGTACGCGTTGCACCGGAGTTTGGTGGGGATCACGTGGGAATATCCACTGCACCGTGCTTAGCTGCGCCCACAGAACAAGGAAAGAAATAGGCGCGTATCACAGTTTTTACATTTCTTTTTAACAGAAAAAGTCCTGAAATACATCTTGCCTTTTCCAACTTCATATTTATGCGAAGTTGCTTTTTCTGCATTTGTAGACATTAATTTCGAAAAAAAGAGAACAGACTATTGGACGTGGAACCGCATCTCAGATTAAAATTAACAACCAGGGAACCAAATTATGATGATCTGTCATCTCAACATAAACAATTTCATCCTTTAGAGTTTAGAGTTTAGAGTTTATTGGGATTTATAGGCCGCCCTTTTCCCTGAGGGGACTCAGGGCGGCTTACAACCACAAGGGAAGGGGGTGCAATGTCAAAAAAACAAAACAAAATGTGAACAAAGAAAAATAGTAAAAACACAACTTTCGTTCAGCAATCAAACACTCGGGCGGGTGAATTGGAAACCTATCCCCAGGCCTGCTGGGAGAGCCAGATCTTGAGGGCTGCGCGGAAGGTCTGGATGGTGGTGAGGGTACGGATCTCAACGGGGAGATCGTTCCACAGGGTCGGAGCTGCAACAGAAAAGGCTCTCCTCCGTGTAGTCGCCAGTCGGCATTGACTGGCAGATGGAATTCGGAGGAGGCCCAGTCTGTGCGATCTAATTGGTCGTAGGGAGGTGATCGGCAGAAGGCGGTCTCTCAAGTACCCAGATCCACTACCATGGAGTGCTTTAAAGGTGGTCATCAGTACCCTGAAGCGCACCCGGAGACCAACAGGTAGCCAGTGCAGCTCGCGAAGGACGGGTGTAACGTGGGCGAACCGCGGTGCGCCCACTATCACTCGCGCGGCTGCATTCTGGACTAGCTGTAGTCGCCGGATGCACTTCAAGGGCAACCCCATGTAGAGCCCATTGCAGTATTCCAGCCTAGAGATCACAAGGGCTCGAGTGACTGTTGTGAGAGCCTCCCGATCTAGGTAGGGCCGCAACTGGCGGACCAGGCGAACCTGGGCAAATGCCACCCTGGTCACAGCTGACAGCTGGTGGTCAAAAGTCAGCTGTGGGTCCAGGAAGACTCCTAAGTTGCGGACCCTATCTGAGGGGTATAAAATTTGACCCCCCAGCCTAAGCGTTGGTACATTAGCCAAATTATTGGGAGGGAAGCACAACAGCCACTCGGTCTTGTCCGGGTTGAGTACCAGTTTGTTAGCGCTCATCCAGTTCTTAACGGCCTCTAGACCCTGGTTCATCACGTCCACCGCTTCATTGAGTTGGCACGGGGCGGACAGATACAGCTGCGTATCGTCCGCATATTGGTGGTATTTTATCCCGTGCCTCCGAATGATCTCGCCCAGCGGTTTCATGTATATGTTAAATAGTAGGGGGGATAAGACCGAGCCCTGCGGCACCCCACATGTTAGGGGCCTCAGGGACGATCTCTGCCCCCCGACCAACACCGACTGCGACCTGTCCGAGAGGTAGGAGGAGAACCACCGTAAAACAGTGCCTCCCACTCCCACCTCCCGCAGTCGTCACAGAAGGATACCATGGTCGATGGTATCGAAAGCCGCTGAGAGGTCAAGGAGGACCAGGATGGACGCATAGCCTCCATCTCTGGCCCTCCAGAGATCATCGGTCAATGCGACCAAAGCGGTTTCTGTGCTGTAACCAGGTCTGAAGCCAGACTGGAAGGGGTCAAGATAACTAGCTTCCTCCAAGGCCCGTTGAAGCTGGAAGGCCACCACCTTCTCGACAACCTTCCCAATAAAGGGGAGGTTGGAGACAGGACGAAAGTTGTTTAAAATGGCTGGATCCAAGGATGGTTTCTTCAGGAGGGGTCTCACCACCGCCGTTTTAAGTACGGCGGGGAAGTGCCCCTCCCGAAGGGAGGCGGTGACGACCGCCTGGATCCAGCCATGTGTCACCTCCCTGCTGTTGGCAACCAGCCAGGAGGGACACGGGTCCAGAATACAGGTGGAGGCACTTACAGCTCAAATCCTTCTCATTGAATCAAATAAATGTTCTTTATAAAATAACTTTCGTTTGAAAGTGATTGAAAAGGCAAATATAATTCTGGAAGCATCAACAAAATAATGTATTGAGGTCATGATTCCATTCTGTTATGCTTTAGACAGACCTTGCCTGAAAAGAAAAAAAGCAGGAGGAATTTGGAAATAGCTCATCTAAACAGTCTACTATAAAACATTGTCAGTATAAAAAAGAAATATACATATCCATTTCCTTCTGTTTACCATAAGTCATGGCTCAAATCAGTATTTTGTTTGGGTTGTTTTCTCCAGCAAAGCGTGAATATCTGATAAAAGTTTCCCCCCCCCCCTTGTGCTGATCAAATGAGCAAGATAGGGAAGGAATGATATCTCAGTTCATCGCTTTGCAGCCAAACCAACATGACTCCATATCTCTCAGCTAGACAGAATGGCTACCCTGGAGTGGATGCCATAGTGACATTTCAAAAGCGACTGGTGCCTTTACAAAACAGTTTTGATATATTTGACACCAGCTATGGGCTGTTAACTATGCAAGAGAATAGCAATAGCAATAGCAATAGCAATAGCAGTTAGACTTATATACCGCTTCATAGGGCTTTCAGCCCTCTCTAAGCGGTTTACAGAGTCAGCATATCGCCCCCACAGTCTGGGTCCTCATTTCACCCACCTCGGAAGGATGGAAGGCTGAGTCAACCTTGAGCCGGTGAGATTAGAACCGCTGAACTGCAGATAACAGCCAGCTGAAGTGGCCTGCAGTACTGCACCCTAACCACTGCGCCACCTCGGCTCAGGAGGGATGTGCAGCTCTTCAGACTGCTGACCAAAGGGTGCTGTGGAACATGCAGGGAACCTAGCATTATCTGCAACTCTTTAAAGCACCCGAGTCTTTTTCTAGGAGTTGCGACAGCGATAAAAAAGCAAGTATATGATCTCGGGGGTTGAAAGATTGCAGATTCTGTATTCATGACCCTGCATTTTCTGAAGCAACTTTCCGGAACTAAATTCAAACACATTGCACCTTCCTGTTAATGAATGCTTTTGTTAACCATCAAGCATCTGCTTCGATGTGGGGGAACATGTCACCCAAGAGCTAATCTGTCTTCGCTTTTATGCACTTGACGCATACACACAGAAACTCCTCTTTGCTAGTGATGTGACACGAGGGACTGCTGTTAAGACGTTGAGTGCCAAGTTGCATCATGGTTTTGTTTCAAGCCTTTTAAAAAAATGTTTCCAAGCAAAATGGCCTTTTTAGAGGACCTAATTGTCAAGCATGTGGGCCAATGTAGGGTTTGTTTTAATGATTCCACTGTCCTTAGGTCAGAACTGCCCTCTTAAAACCAGAACACATTAGAATTCATAAATTTGTTATTAAGTTTGTACATTTGGATTTTTAACACCAATTTATATTAGAGCAATTACTTTTGTTCAGTTTGATTTATTTCAAAACATTCTGGTATAAATTGGCATGAAGATAATGACATCATACAAATAGGGCCATTTTATATTTCCATCCTGTTGTCTGTTGCAAATACAGAATAATAAAATGAAAGAGTTAGAAGGGGCCTTGGGGGTGTTCTAGTCCAAATCCCTGCCCAGACAGGAAGACCTACAGTATTTCAGACAAATAGTTGTCCAATCTCTATACAAGCAGCCCTCGTTTAGCAACTACTTGTTTAACAACTATTTGTATTTATGATGGTGATTTGTGACCAACACTGTAATCATGAACTAGGCACCAAGCTCCCAGATTGCGGTCACATGATTGCAGGGATGCTGCAATGGCCAGAAGTCGAAGGACCAGTCATATTTCCTCCTCATTTAACTCCATCGTAACTGAATGGTTGCTGAATGAGTTGATTGCCTGCAGTGTTTGAAAAAGAGTAAAGTAAAACATCAGCTTTTTTTCCCCTAGAAAGTATATTTAAACTGCCTGGAAGGAGAAAGCAAATTACTTATCGGATTCAGACTACAGACAATCAAGAAATCAAAGTTCAGCTCAGTATCATGTTGCTGTTGGAGAAAGGTCATCCTGCCATTTAGAGAATGTGATTATTTTATGTAGAATTAATGTGTAGAAGCAACATAAAGGTTGTTTTTAAAGCCAAAAAAAAAAGGTAGTTAACTCTTGGTGTCAAGTTGAATGAAATTATTAAAGCAGTTGTAATGTGTCTCAAGAAATGTTGTTAAATCTGATATTATCACTTCCTAGCTTATTTGTAACCTTGTTTGTTGTTTCGACAAGCCAGAGCTTTCTGCTTAAACAACTCTTAAGAATTTCCAATATTCCATGTATATCGTGGCACGACATAACCGCGAACGTCAAAAGCACACAGACAACACCGCGGCGCTAAAACCGCGATGTCAAAAGCATGTTGACAACAGCGCGCCGACAACAGCGTGCCGACAGAACCGCGATTTAACTTAAGGTAAGGTTTACGGTTAGGTTTAGGATTAGGTTTAGGGTTAGGTTTAGGGTAGGGTTAGGGTTAGGGTTATTTTTAGGGTTATCTTATAGCGCGCTTCTGTCGGCGCGCTGTTGTCGGCGCGCTGTTGTCGCGCGGTTTTGACGGTGCGGTTTTGTCACCACGCTTTAGTCACACGCGCTTTAGTCTACCGCGGTTTTGTGGTGGAACCCATGTATATAAGCCAGCTTTTTGGCAACAAGAACAAAGTGCCTTTTGGAATCAGTATTTTAACTGATTAGAGGGACTGAGAAAGATAGCTTTATCCATCCAAACCACAAGCAAATAATTCAGTGGTGTTTTTTTTTTCTTCAAATGTGTTACTTTGCAACACAGAAGTGAAGATGGGGTGAGAAAATAAATCAACAAAGTTCAAAAGGACAGTAAATAATTACAATACAATTTTTTGAAAAGCAAAACTAACTAAATGATTTCGGGTTATTTATGAAAATCAAAACATTTCCAATGTGTTTTAATTCAATACTCAGATTGGGATCTCAGAATGGCAGAATTAAACCCATATTCTAGAAAGATGAAAATGTAATCATAAGGATACAGGAAGAATTCTACTGAATCCATAAGCTCATCAACTTTAGTGTTCTGTATCTGGTAGTGGCCCACTGTATCTCTTCTACTCATTCAACTTCTATTTCTAGCATACTAATTGGAGGTCTCTTATACCATCAGAAATGAGGCACTGAAGAACGGGTTAAAAAGGCTGCTGAATTTTATCATCCCCGCGTAACACTGTGTGGGCCTTTTGTGACCACATCTAAATATTTTTTAATTGGCCCAACCTTTTAAATGTGTTTCTTCTGTTTCCACACTGGTTACGCTCTTGCTGAGTTTAGTTAATATTCTGGTCTTGGGATTTCATTTTTGTGATACACGTTGAGCTTCTGCGCTGCATCCAATTAAATCCTAGAAATAATAGTTAATAAACTGCATAATAGATTCCTGACCGAGCTAAATTTTGAACCGGCAACCATCCAGCTCTATAACTCTTCTGCAGTAGAGTATTTCAGAAGTCATAATTACAAAAGCATTAGATAGTAATTGGATTTTGCCTAATCCTTTTGGAAAGGTACGCAACAGGAACAAGAGTCCTAGAACATTTTGTTTTTAGAAACGACATTGTGCAGGACATTTGAAATATATAATTCCATAATTGGTTTAACTCAATGTTGTAACTGGTTGGTCATCCAATCATTTCTGGTAAATAATCAGTTCATTCATGCACTAGTGAGGCTGATAGTTGTCTGTTGTCCTTGTTTGCTACATACTGAAGAATTCCAAATGATTCAGGATGGTTTGTTGCTACCAACATTTTAGCTACCAACAATTATCCTATCACGTCTTGTTTTTAATATGGAACAACTTCACATAATTCTTCCTATGCTCCTTGGTGAACCTTAATGTCTTTAATCAGACAGAAAATGCTGTTCTGTAGCCCAATAACTTTAAGGTTAAATAACTTTAACCTTGAACTGTCTACTGTTGACCTCACCCCATTCCTAAGAGGTCAGTAGGGGTATCCGTAAGTCAGGGGTGGGTTTCTTGCCCCGTTCCAACCGGTTCAGTTAGAATGGGGCCGGTAGCGTCCTCGTGCACGCGCGCAGCGCACGCATGCGTACTAGCGTCTGTGCGATGCTCCAGCTGCTCCTGGAGGATCGCGCAGGCGCTGTGTGCGTCCTGCGCATGCATGGAAGCGCAGAACTTGTCAAAACCGGGTAAGGAACGCGGGCGGGCCCTTCGCCGTTCCCGGAAGTTACTTACTTCCGGGTTTGCCGACCAACCGGTTCGCGGGGACCGCCGTGAACCGGTTGAAACCCACCCCTGGCGTAAGTGTACCAGCATGCCTAACGTCCCTGTCCTACTGTCCCCGTTTATTTGTACCCATTTCCTGTGTTCTTATTCATGTTTATTCATATTATTGTTAACCTGTACATGAGTGACAAACTAAATAAATAAAAATAAATAAATAAACTCCAGAGCAAACTGACTTTAGTCTGAAGCAGGGGTGAAATTCAGCAGGTTCTGACAGGTTCAGAGAACCGGCAAATACTGCCTCTGGCTGGTCCCAGAGTGAAGTGGAAATGGAGATTTTGCAGTATCCTTCCCCTGCCATGCCCACAAAGCCACGCCCACAGAACCCGTAGTAAAAGAAATTGAATGTCACCACTGTTCTGAAGCTATCAACCCACCATTCTAACTGATAGTCATAGGCACTGGATGCTTAGTCTTCAACTTACAACAGCTTGTTTAGTCACCATTTAAGGTCCCATCTTAAGGTGGGTCCCATACTTGAGAGACCGCCTCCTGCCAATTACCTCCCTGCGACCAATTAGATCACATAGATTAGGCCTCCTCCGAGTTCCATCTGCCAGTCAGTGCCGACTGGCAACTACACGGAGGAGAGCCTTTTCAGTAGTAGCTCCGACCCTTTGGAACGATCTCCCCGTGGAGATTCGTACCCTCACCACCGTCCAGACCTTCCGCACAGCCCTTAAGACCTGGCTAGCCCGTCAGGCCTGGGGACAAAGATAACTTGTCCCCACCTGAATGATGAATGAATGTTGCTTACTATTTTACTTCTATGTATTGTTTGTGTCTATTGTCTGTATACCCCCCCCCCCTCATTTTATGTAAGCCGCCCTGAGTCCCCTCAGGGAAAAGGGCGGCCTATAAGTATTAATAAATACTCAAATACTCAAATCTGAAAAAAGTATTTTTCACACTTAACAATCACTGCAGCATCCCCACAATCATGCGATCAAAATTCAAAAGCTTGGACACTGATTCATATTGAGGTCAGATGCCGTTTCCTGGAGTCACGTGATTCCTTTTGCAAAGTCAATGGGGAAGCCCAATTCCCTTAACCACCATGTCACCAATTTAACTACTGCAATGATTCAAGGTGGCGCAGTGGTTAAATGCAGCACTGCAGGCTACTGCTAGATCAGCAGGTCAGCGGTTCAAATCTCACCGGCTCAGGGTTGACTCAGCCTTCCATCCTTCCGAGGTGGGTAAAATGAGGACCCAGATTGTTGGGGGCAATATGCTGACTCTCTGTAAACCGCTTAGAGAGGCCTGAAAGGCCTATGAAGCGGTATATAAGTCTACTGCTATTGCTATGATTCCCTTTACAACTGTAACGGACAAGGTCGTAAAATGGGACCAAAATTCATTTAAAAATTTCTCACCTAGCAACAGAAACTTTTTGGCGCAATTGCGGTTGTAAGTCGGGGGCCATCTGTACAGGATATAGGAATTTGTCATATCATGACATCTTTCAACGCAAGATGGCTATCTAGAACCCTGATTGTCTGTAAACCGATTGACAGTTGTTTTCCAATTTTAACCTGGAACTTTTCCCAGCACAAGCCTTGGGATGGTTGGGAATACACTTCAAGTCTTTTGCATGCATACCATGTGCTATTTTCCCTGAAGATTTCAGATATATTTCTAGGAGATGATTCATGTCTAATTGTCCGTTTTTTCCTATAAGAGAACACAGTGACATTTAGTATCAGGGGATGAGTTTAAAGAGTTTTCCACATACCTAAATAACCAGTCTGCTTGCTTTATCCAATAGTCACAGGTAAGCCTCTTAAGCCCCATTAATACATTAGTGTTAATATATTGGTTTAAATCTAGATACTTAGTCTTAATTAGATCATTGCTAAGCTGAACGTTTTTAAATCTCAAAACAAGTGCATGTGTGACTTATTAAGAGAGAATCTATTTAATGACAGTAATAGTGGAAACAAATTATATAAATTGAAGTTGTAGTTTCCATGTATTTCTGCTGATTACAGCATTGCTTAGTTATATATGACTGATATCCAGTAACAACTAAAAGCAAATTTGAAAATATAGTCTACAAATTTAAAACCTCAATCAAGAAAGGGGAGAGTCAATAGGACATTAATAATTTTTTTAAAAGCAGCAAAAGTCATGGAAAAGGTCAGTTCTCCTTTTTACACTTACGATAGATACCGTGTTTCCCCCAAAATAGGACAGGGTCTTATATTCTTTTGACATCCCCCCCCCCCAAAATAAATTCTTGGCCTTATTTTTGGGGAGCTCTTATTATTTTTGAGGTGCAGGAGGTGGCAAGTGTGGTCACCTCAAGGCTGCTGCTGTATTGCAATATTTTTGGGGGAGGACTTATTTTAGCACATGTGCTCAAAAACCTGATTGGGCTTATTATCTGGGGAGGGCTTATTTTCAGGAAAACAGGGTAGATATCTAGCAGGAGAGCTATACATGTTTTACATAACAAACCATTGCACAAAAAGGGGGCAGTGACTAAAAAGATCCTGCTGTGAATTAACCATATTCCAGGTTTTGGAGAAAAAAATTAGCTGTTTTTAGTTAAATTGAAATGGTAGGCATTTTTAGAGATATAGTTCCCTGTTCTTAGAATCACATTTGATGATGGTTGTATAAACATGTTTTTTAATTATTACATCAAAAATTTTCTGTATTTATGATAAAGTAGCAGGAGCAACTTTGATATATTTCCCGCCCTGTGAAATCTAGAAAATCAGCTTTTGGTAATTAAATCATTCATACAAGTTGTTTGTTTAGAGAATTTACATGGCCATTTTACTTAAGCAAATGAGTCTTGGTCAGTGGACAAAGAGTGCACAAAAGAACACCATGCTATAAAATCAATATAAAACAAGACAAAACTACAATTAGAACACAATCATAAGTCAGTAATTGAGGCATCTTGTGAGCAACTCACCAAACCAAAACACACATATTGGGCTCAGCTAACAACCTGGCCCCAGTGTCAGAAGTGGGGAAAAAAATCTCTCTGGCTTTTCAGAAAGCCAGTAGTGTCAGGGCCATCTTAATCTAGGGCAGGTGACATACAAAGAGCATCATTTGCCATCCAAAATGGCAAACCTGTGTTATTTAAAAAAATTAATTCCGCTGTGCTAGTAATCTTTTGCTGCCGTCCTTAAACAAAATAACATCTTGACATTTAGAAAATAATAATAATAATAATTTCTTTCAAGCCAAACAAATACAATATTTAGCAGGATCCATTTCTCCCTGGAAGTCTCACTTTTCTTCCTTGAAACCCAGCCAGCCAAAGCTGTCCCAAATTAATTTTCTGCCAGCGGCAAAAATCAAAGCTGTTGCTTGATGTTGCTTTAGCAGACTGTCAGCCGAATCTTGGGACAGCTCTCTCCTCCACTTCACAGTTGCTGCCCACCCCAGCATCTGCTGCCTGAGGCTACTGTTTCATACCTTCAGCCTCCTGAACGGGAAGCAGAGAAAGGAAAAGAAAGGTGTCTCTGTGTGCGTTCCTATGTGTGTTTTGTGTGTGTGTGTATGAGAGAGAGAGAAAGAGAAAGAGAGAGAGAGAGAGAAGGTGGAGAAAGGAAGAAAGCTGGAAGAACAAAGGAACAATTGAAGATTCACACAACACCATGAATTTAGAACCCAGGTTTCTAGCATTCTTCTAAAACATGATGCTTCAAAGTGACTACACATCGACTATGCAATGTCGTCTGGCGGCTCCTCGGGGGAGGGCCTTCTCTGTAGCTGCCCCGGCCCTCTGGAACGATCTACCCCCTGAGATCTGGACCCTCCCCACTCTCTCGGCCTTCCGTAAGCCTGTTAAGACCTGGCTGTTCCGGCAGGCCTGGGGCTGTTGATCTAGATTGACCTTCAGCCCCACTAAGATCGAGTGCATGTTGTGTCCTTCTTTTAACTCGTTTCTGTCTTGTATTTTAAACTTTTTAAAATACTTTTAAACTGTTTTTATGTAAGCCGCCCGGAGTCCTTCGGGATTGGGCGGCATACAAATCTATTAAAATTGGAAAAAATTGGAATTGACTAATATGAACCCTCCAGGATAAATGGAACTATTGACCGTATTATTCATAGTACTATTAGTGGTACTTATTAAGTTATTTTCATATAACGTCTGAGGATTGGTGAACAATCTGAAACATCTTGAATGGGTTGATGAGTTGAAGAGTGTGGCATCCCCTGCTCTGAAACATGTATATTAAGCCACCGTACAGCTAATCCTCACTTAATAACCGTTTGTTAGTGGCCATTCAAAAGTGCTGAAAAAAAGGAACTTGTGAACTGACCTCCCCCTTTACCGCTGTCGCAGCCGTCCCAGATCTTGACAACTGGTTCACACAACAGTTGCGGTATCTTGTGCGATTGTCAATTGCAACCTTCCCAGTCAGGTTCCAACAAACCAAGGCAGAGAAGAAGCCAGCCGGAGGTCACAAGTCACAATCACACATGATGCCTTGCTTAACAACTGTGGATGATTTGCTTAACAACCACAGCAAATAAAAAATTGATTTGATTTGATTTGAAGGTTTATTTATATGCCGCCCTTTTCCCTGGGGGGACTCAGGGCGGCTCACAATACAAAGGAAAGGGGGGAAAACAGACTTTTACATATAAGACAATACATAATTAAAACACAACATTCATACCATTCGGGCGGGTTACAATGGTCACAACAATCAGATATGGCCACGAGATGCCTCATTTGACGGTCATGCGGCTTAGATTTTCCAGTCCCTATTAAGGTCATAAGTTGAGGACTACCTTGTTATCTATGGCAGGCTAATATACAAGCTCTTCATCTTTTCGTTGCCTCGTTGCTTTCATTTAGCGAGGGAAGTGAACCATGCATTTGCTTTCGTTCTGCCTGAAGGTTAAGTTGTTTACTCCAGTCTCTCATGTGATCTCACAATACATAAATGTCACTTCTTCCCCAATTTCCCCCTTTGGCAGCAATCAAAATTCTGTACCTAGGAAACCTTACAGATGGCAGCTGATTATAAATTGCTATGAAACCTGGCACGGCATTAAAGTATTGATGCGCTTGACATTGTAAAAAGATGGCTGAGGAGAATACATTGCAGGCTGGGAAAGACTCTGGACCAGTGTTTCTCAACCTTGGCGACTTGAAGTCCCGTGGACTTCAATTCCCAGAATCCCCCAGCCAGCTGGGGGATTCTGGGAGTTGAAGTCCACAGGACTTCAAGTCACCAAGGTTGAGAAACACTGCTCTGGATTCCGCACAATTTAATATCTACCACAATTGTCTACCCACGATATCAAAATTTAAGATTAGACCATTTCATTCCTTAGATTAGGGTTTCTTAAAGTCTGGTCCTAGGAATTCCCCAAGACCCTTTCAAAGGTCCAAAAAATTATTTGGCAATCTAAGTTGGAAAATAATGCAATATGAAAATCCACCAAACAGTCGTGAGAAGAATCAGTGGCAGCAAATCTTATCAATTTTGATTTTTTTTTTTTGATATGTTAAATATAGATAAAAATTCAGCCATACGAAGGAAAGCTCTATTAGGGTGCTCCATAATGTTTAAAAATGTAAAGTAGGTCTGAGAGAGAGAGGGGGGGGAGGGAGGGAGGGAGGGAGGGAGAAAGAAAGAAAGAAAGAAAGAAAGAAAGAAAGAAAGAAAGAAAGAAAGAAATGTTGCGTTAAATCATTCTTTCCCAGCCTGGTTCTCTTCAGAGGTGTTGGATGGACTTGTGAGAAATAGTAAGGTTTCGAAGGAAGTGAATATTTGTAGCACAGGGTTGAACTGTGGGGTCCTTAGTCAGGGGTGGACTTCAAAAATTGCAGCAATGGCTCCGCTGCCCCATTGCTGGGTGGGCGTGGCTATGGTGGGTGTGGCCTACTCAGCCTCCTGCACCATAGCGGGGAGGCATTTTTCCCCCTCCCCATGCTCTGGAGGCTGGTTACTTTAGACAAAATATGGGGGCCTGTCCACCTTAATCCAAGGTCTAAGAGAACAGCCAGGACTTCAAGGCTTTATGGGAATGCCTTTAGGGTGGAAGTCACAGGAAACTCGAGGGGAAGTTCATTCCACAGGGTAGATGCCATGGAAGATAGATGGTCCCATAAATAACCTGGCGCTACACCTTGGAGGGTTTTATTGACCATGAAAGCAAGCACCTTGCATTACAGTCATTACTTATAAAGCCCTTCATGGTATTGGACCTGGGTACTTGAGAGACCGCCTGCTGCCAATTACTTCCACTAGACCGATTAGATCCCACAGATTAGGCCTCCTCTGAATTCCATCCGCCGGCCAGTGTCGACTGGTGACTACTCGGAGGAGAGCCTTCTCTGTGGCTGCTCTGACCCTCTGGAACGAGCTCCCGTGGAGATTCGAACCCTCACCACCCTCCAGGCCTTCTGCAAAGCCCTTAAAACCTGGCTGTTCCGACAGGCCTGGGGCTAAAGAACTGTTGCCCCCGCCTCGAATTGGTATGACTGTTGTGTTTTAATTATGCATTGTTTTTTATGTCGTTTAAATTCTTGTTTGTATCCCCCTTCCCTGGTTGAGTTGTGAGCCGCCCTGAGTCCCCTTCGGGGAAAAGGGCGGCATATAAATAAAATCAACATCAACATCTAGAAGCATTCTGGGTACCAGTGCAACTTGCATAGCATGTTGCTATATTCTGGACCAGTTGAAGCCTCCAAGTAGATTTCAACAGGGGTGGGCTTCAAAAATTCTAGCAAGGGGTTCTCTGCCCGGTTGCTGGGTGGGCGTGGCCATGGTAGACATGGACGTGTGAGGACCCCACAGTGGTGGCAGAAGCGGAGGTGGAAGAGCCACACTCAAGGGGCTAAAGAGCCGCATGTGGCTCGCGAGCCGCAGTTTGCCAACCACAGACCTAGGTAATTGTATCCAGAAATCTCTTAGGAATGATCTTCCTGATCTTTCTCACAAAAGATTAAATGAATATATACCATACAAAGCCTTTCACGTGTACAAGTATTTCTTTTAATCCAGGCTATTGGGAGCAAAAATGGATTATCCCTGCCATATTTGCTGCATTAAGGACCCTAACAGTACAGAAATAATAAGTTGAAGCAGAGGTAAACATTCATTATATCATACGGCCAGAAAATGTACAATGAGTTTTATTGACTAAGATGAAAGGACGTATGGAATGAATATTTTGTTCCTGTAGGCTCTGTCTACTTTCTGTCTATTTTGTTCTCTGTCTACTTTCATTAAACGCAGTACACTAGCACAGATGTCTGAGTAGAGGGGTATTGAATCACAGTTAATTCTCGCGGTCATCTGCTTATCTATTTAAAGAGAATGATTACCTACCTTTCCCAATTAAAAGATTGTTGAAAGAGACTTAAATATGTATTTGCATATTTATGGGGAGGAACTCAAGACTCTTTGTGGAACAGGAACTAAACCAGATATGGTATTCAGGAGGTTCTGACCAGTTCTGGAGAACCGGTAATGGAAATTTTGAGTAGTTTGGGGAGCCGGTAAATACCCCCTCTGACTTTCTCCGCCCCCCATCTATTCTCTGCCTCCTGAGTCCCAGCTGATCAGGAGGGAATGAGGATTTTGCAGTAACCTTCCCCTGGAGTGGGGAGGAAATGGAGATTTTACAGTGTCCTTCCCCTGCCACGCCCATCAAGCCATGCCACACCCACCATGCTATGCCCACAGAACCAGTAATAAAAAAAATTGAATCCCACCACCGAACTGAACCAGCTGACTTAGTTGAGAAATAAATTTTGCTGCATTTACATTACTATACCTGAGGGAAAAAGAAGCTTTAAATCAAGACAAAAGGTCCTCTTTTATTGTTTTTAAGAGGGCACCTTCTGCAGGGCAAACTGATAATCGTTTGCCCAAGAACAGAGCAATAACACCTGAGCATTAGCAGGTTTTCTTTCTTTATTAGAGGAATATATTTCTTAAGAGAGGCCTCAGAGGATGCAATGAATAGAAGGAAATGCAGAATATATTTAGACAGAATCTCTCAGCCTAGGGAGACAAAGCAACAGCAGCAACAACAACAATTGCCTGGAGACCATTGCAGGGACCAGACTTAGATTCTTCTGTTCATATTGATCTGATGTTTCTGTTGTCACTCAATGCTATCAACTCATGATGGAAGAAGGTTATGCAACAGCCTTAAAATAAAGATGTCCCTCTATTAAAAGCAATTGAACTGCAGTAATATTGAATGCAGGCAGTGGTGGGATCCAAATAATTTAACAGCCGGTTCTCTGCCCTAATGATTCTTCCAACAACCAGTTCACCAAACTGCTTAGAAAGTTAACAACCGGTTCTCCGGAAGTGGTACGAACTGGCTGAATCCCACCACTGGATGCAGGTTAGATCCAGTGGGAAAGCTGGACTTGCCATGCTGTATTTTCCATGAGAAACTTGGTGTCACTCTCCAGAGGTTGCTAAAGAATCCGCAGCATAGAGCCATAGTGGCATAGTGGTTGAATGCAGTATGCAGTAGAGCCGAGGTGGCGCAGTGGTTAGAGTGCTGTACTGCAGCCACTTCAGCTGACTGTTATCTGCAGTTTGGCGGTTCAAATCTCACCGGCTCAGGGTTGACTCAGCCTTCCATCCTTCCGAGGTGGGTAAAATGAGGACCCAGACTGTGGGGGCAATATGCTGACTCTGTAAACCGCTTAGAGAGGGCTGAAAGCCCTATGAAGCGGTATATAAGTCGAACTGCTATTGCTATTGCTAGTATTGCATGTTAACTCTGTTCACTGCCAGGAGTTTGATCCTGACCAGCTCAAAGTTGGCTCATTCTTCCGAGGTCGATAAAAAGATGGTTGGGGGCAGTATGCTGACTGCTTAGAGAGGGCTATAAAGCATTGTGTTTTCTGTTCTAATATATCATTATTCTGTATGGATTTTCTTACATCAGAGTCTAGCTGATGGAATTAATTAAAAATAGAATGGATCCTGAAAGCCTTACATTCTTCAAACTGAGTTGTGGGCTGCTTTTCAAAAATTCTGTCTCAGCTGCCATTCAGGTAGGGCTCATAAAAATTGTTAATCAAGTCTCTACTGGTGATTTATTGCACTTTGCTATAGCAGTTAATAAATAGCCCCAATAACCCGATTTTTAGAGAGGAGAAAGCTTAAAAAAACCGATGCACAATTGAAATTCTACTTTGTGAATTTGTATATATGGATCTGAATTTTTTGATAAGCTTATTTTTGTGTATTCCTTTCTCTTTAATCCAAAGCATGTTATCACTTTGCTCAGAGAATCTTGGACTTTATTCTTTTTGGTTTCCATTTTTACTGTAAGTTGAAAGTAGCAAACTGATATGAGATTAGCATTAAACCAATATTTATTTCTTAAGCATCAGTAGCATCCCTAATAAAAAAAATATAGTGATTAGGTGATCAACTCAGAGTATTTTCTGGCGCCTATCAGAAATATTGTTTATGAAAACAATCATTTTGAGGCCTCTCTTGAGCTGTGCTTTGTGGTATCTATAAATAAAACGAATAAATTTGTCCTTGGCAAGATGTAAATATTCTATGTAAGCTTGAGGCTTCAGGAAATGAAACAGTGAAGGGAAACGCAGGGTTTATGATGCAGCCTGAAAATACAATTTGATCTATTTATTCAGGATGGGAAGGATCAGAGGTGGTATTCAACAGGTTCTAATGAGGTTCTGGAGAACTGATAGCAGAAATTTTGAGTAGTTCGGAGACCTGGTAAATACCACCTCTGACTGGGCCTGTCCCCATTTATTCTCTGCCTCCCGAGTCCCAGCTGGTTGGGAGGATATGGGGATTTTGCAGTAACCTTCCTCTGGAGTGGGGAGGAAATGGAGATTTTACAATATCCTTCCCCTGCCATGCCTACCACGCCATGCTCACCAAGCCACGCCCACAGAACCAGTAGTAAAAAAAATTGAATCCCACCACCGGGAAGGATGCATATTATTTTCAAACATCTTAGATACAGTATCTTATATATCTCCTTAGGAAGGTAAATCCCAGTGAAATTCAGCATAGTTTATACCAGTGGTGGGTTTCAAAAATTGTTCGAACCTACTCTGTGGGTGTGGCCTCCTTTGTGGGAGTGGCTTGCTGCCCATGTGACCGGATGGGAGTGGCTTGCCACCCATGTGACCGGATATGAAGATGCCGACGATACTTGTCAGAACCACCTTAAATTACCTCACGCACAGCACTGCCATGCATAAGAATAGGATGTAAACTTGTTTTTCAAAAGGCATCTTTGGTTTGCGTTAAAACAACTTCAACACACGCAATGTTCTGATTGCACCACAAACGCAGTAGTCATCCTTACCTTTCACAGAGGCACTGAGTTTTATAAATATGAGCATGATAGTGTAGAATAATCATATCCAAGGACCAGTGGTGGGTTTCAAAAATTTTTTGGAACCTCTTCTTTTGTCGAGCGCGCATTTGTTGGTGAACCATTAAATAGTTGATTTGAGTGTGTGTTTTATTTTGTTATTATTATTTCTTCACTGTATCTTAATTATCTGTAAGCCGCCTAGAGTCACTATCAGCAAGTAGGCGGCTATTTCAGAGGTGGGTTGCTACCAGTTCGCACCGGTTCCCTGATTTCATGGTAGTTCAATAGCAAAAACCATCCTATTTTTTTCAACTTATCCCCAGACTCAAAGTGGCTTGCCAACAAGTAATTCTAACAAAAATACCTTCCCTGTTAAACACATAATTCAAAAACGAACAAAAATCCAGAAAACAAAGATAGTCTCAGGTATTTCCAGGTAAAGGGATGGTAAATAGCAGGTAGGAGAAAAATAGGAGCTTCTTGTATTCTTGGAGAATTATTGTCAGTTGAAGAACAGCTTTCTGCTACCTGATGTCTTCCATATATAGTAGGTTGTATTAAATTCCTATCCTTTTCCAACCGACATGGCTAGCTTTCCACATTTATCATGACTTTAGAGGTGGAGCATTTGTAGCGCGGTAGATTTTGCCAAACCACACCTCCCAGTGACACCAGTCAGGTAGACAGTAGGGTAGGAGGCTGAGAGTTAAAGTTTAGTGACTTTAGCAAATTCCGCATCTTTAGTTCTGAATATCTGTCATGAAGCAAATAGGATTTAGTAATAAAATTAAGATCTTCTAAGCATTGGATCAGATGCGTTCCTGGCCTCTCCTCTGATGGCACGAACCTAGGATTCTAATCTATTTACTTCTCCGATAGGCTTCAATATAATTTTTTGTAACAAAGACATTCAGTGTGTAGAGTCTTGTGTTGGAGGAAAATCAATTATCAAGTTGTATGGATCTACCCGCCTCCCCAGCTGACGTCATATCAGAATAATTATTTCAGCAATAATGCCCAGTGGGGCTGTATTTAGCATTGCATAAGGGCAAGATTGCCGATATGCTGGCCGGTGGAACTGCTGTGACTGCCTTTAACTTCTCATTCTTCAGATCTAATTAGAGAACACTGTAATTCAAAATCAATTCATTTCCTGCTGGTTAATAACTAATTCTCCATCAGTGTGAATCAAGAGATTTATTCCTGCAGGTTATGACTTTATTTAAAGCTGCAATTACATCGGAATCCAGCCATATACAGGGAAGTAATAAATAGGCAAGCGCTTGTCACTCTCAGCTGAGATGGGGGCTTTGGAGAGGAAGGTAAGGTAAGAGAACCATCTTCTCTAAGAGGCGCTTGAGCCCAGGAATCCTAGAAAGACAATTCGGCTAAGAAGAGCGCTGGTTCCAATGGTGCTTTTCTAGTGGAAGAAACTGTCTTGTTTAGCTTTCCAAGAACCTTGTGGGAGGCCCCATCCTACAGCACAACTTGATGCTTAAACTAAGGAGCACAAGCTTGCCATGAGTATAGGTATAGGTATAGGTATTTTATTTGTATGCCGCCCTTTTCCCTGGGGGGACTCAGGGCGGCTCACAGTTCAAAGGGAGGGAGGACAAACCAAGTTAAACACATAAGACAATACATTGTTAAAAGCACAACATTCATACAATTCGGGTGGGGTTAAGGTCTTTAGCCCCAGGCCTGTCGGGACAGCCAGGTTTTAAGGGCTATGCGAAAGGTCCGGAGGGTGGTGAGGGTACGAATCTCCACGGGGAGTTCGTTCCATAGGGTCGGAGCAGCCACCGAGAAGGCTCTCCTCCGCGTGGTTGCCAGTCGACATTGACTAGCTGATGGAACTCGGAGGAGGCCTAATCTATGGGATCTAATTGGTCGAGTGGAGGTAATTGGCAGTAGGCGGTCTCTCAATTACCCAGATCCAATACCATGCAGGGCTTACCATGTAGGTGACAAGTAGCACCTTGAAGCGCACCCGGAGATCAACAGGTAGCCAGTGCAGCTCGCGGAGGATAGGTGTTGTGTGGGTGAAACGAGGTGCATCCACGATCGCTCGCGTGGCCGCATTCTGGACTAGCTGAAGTCGCCGGATACTCTTCAAGGGCAGCCCCATGTAGAGCACATTGCAGTACTCCAGCCTAGAGGTCACAAGGGCACGAGTGACTGTTGTACCTCCTGCTCTACCTCCTTTTGCGAGGCAACCACAGAAAAAAGATCTCCTACGGGCTTGGTTGACTTAAGGACTTGGCAACTATATTCAGTTCAGAGATGGAATTCTGAGTGCGTCCATATGTGTAGAAAAAACAAGGGCTAGGGAAAGTGTGTGTGTGAACATGCAAGCAATTTGCACTAACCTCATACATTTGTTTTCATCACACCCGAGACTATGAATAACAGACGCAGTTTTAAAACCATTTGTCAGGAGGCATGTAGAGAAGAGTGGGAGATTCTGTTCTAACCTCCTTCTGCCCCCCCCCTCCCGTGCTCACAGTACATTGTACACAGAACTAATTTCCATGTTGCTTGAATCCCTGTGGGGGAATTCAGCTTTTATTGTTAGATGATGCAGAAGGTGGCGGAAATAGATGCCTTGGAAAAGTCCCTCCGCTCCTCTGTACAAGCCGATGGAGGCCATTTCCTAATGGATTTGGTTTCTCTGTTTGTTTTATACGGCACTTCTATCCGTGGCATTCGGAATATTTTATATGGCTAGTCATCCATCCTACTTTAAACCACCCAATGAAGAGTTTAATCTAAATAGTTACAACTGACAGATAGAGGACAGATGGACGGACAGACAGACAGACATAGATGATAGCTGGATGGATGGATAGATGGTCAGATGATAGGTAGGTAGGTAGGTAGGTAGGTAGGTAGGTAGGTAGGTAGATAGATAGATAGATAGATAGATAGATAGATAGATAGATAGATAGATATAGATAGAGATAGATAGATGATAGATAGATAGATAGATAGATAGATAGATAGATAGATAGATAGATAGATAGATAGATAGATAGATAGATAGATAGATACAGTAGATACAGTAGATAGAGATAATGATAGATAAAGAGAGAAAGAGAGAGAGGATGGATGGATGGATGGATGGATGGATGGATGGATGGATGGATGGATGGATGGGCAAGCTGACAAACAGATAGACAGAGACAAACAATATGGAGTGAGCTTCAGAGCCAAATCGGAGTCTCATCAATATTGTCTGATAGTCTAAGCTAGAAGTGTGGAATTTAGATCACTCCAGATACTGTGGTCCTACAGATGCATTTGTTTATTAATAAAATTTATACCATTCACCCGGATTTCAAACAGTTTACATGACAGCCATGCATCCAGAGTGATGTGAGTTGGTATCGCAACAGCATTTAAGAATTACAGAAGACTAACAACAACAAAAAAGCCTAGCAATATCAATGAATAAATAATATTTATTCAGTTAATGAGCAGCAATAGACAATAGGCAATGCTGATGAAAGATTTGCCTATTCAGGATGTATTGTCCATTGGCGTGATCCCCAGGAGGGAGTCAAGAAATACAAGGTGACAATCATTTACCTCATAATCCAAGCCCTGTCCCTCCCCTCCTCTTTTATTTTTACATGGCAGTGTAATAATTAGATAGGTCATTATTGTTATAATTCAAGAATAATCTAAAGCCAAGAGAGCAAACACTCTACTCCACCCCAGAGAAGAATCATGGTTGTTTCCTTGTTCCAAAGTGGCCCGGGAGAGACCACGTTTTGTTCCAGGATTCTTTCCTTTTACAGAAATTTTCAGAGAGAGAGAGAGGGAGAGGGAGAGGGAGAGAGAGGGAGAGAGAGAGAGAGAGACTTTATTTGTATGCCGCCCTTTTCCCTGAGGGGACTCAGGGCGGCTCACAATTCAGGGGGAGGGAAAGCCAGGTTTTAAGGGCTACGCGGAAGGTCTGGAGGATGGTGAGGGTACGAATCTCCACGGGGAGTTCGTTCCATAGGGTCGGAGCAGCCACCGAGAAGGCTCTCCTCCGGGTCGACAATGCCAGTCGACATTGGCCGGCTGATGGAATTCGGAGGAGGCCTAATCTATGGGATCTTATTGGCCTAGTGGAGGTAATTGGCAGTAGGCGGTCTCTCAAGAGAGCAAATTCTTTTGCATAAATCCCTCAGAAACGCTCTCCCCTTGCAAGACGTTGAAGTGATCATAGCCCTCTTTATGGTCCCAACCACTGATAGACATCTGATCGTCATAGCACCGTAACCATTAGCACCGGTATGATGAATCCTGATTTTCATTCAGCTGGAAGAACAGCTCACGCCGGGAGAAAAATAAGGCAGGGGACTGGTATATTGGTTGAGTTTCCTCCTCCCTTTTCAACGTAGGGCGGACCCTTCTCATTGCCCAAGGAATCCTCTCTCCAGGAGAGCCGCTTTTCAAGAGAGACAGAAGACTGCACAACACACAGGAAAGATAGATAATTGTCTCTCTCAAACAGCAGGAAGACTCTGCACACATCAAAAGCCGCCTGCTGACAGAAGGAATTTTCCCGTCTCCTGGAGGATTTTGCTAGTTACAAATTACTGTTTTTTTAAAAAAAAATCCGTTAATTGATTGCTCATTTCTTGTGTTTTTGTATCGTCTCATGATGCCGGAGTTTAGGTTCTGCTGCAGAACACAACAACACAAAAGCCAAATAAATAAGAGGGTCACCCAGCAGCCAAACTCTTATTTTCATACCGCAGATTTTGGTGCTTTCGAAAGCTTCCTAAGGAAATCAGGGTGATCCCGTCTGATGTTGTTTATTTATTATTTATTTATTTATTTATTAGATTTATATACCGCTTCATAGGGCTTTTGGCCCTCTCTAAGCGGTTTACAAATTTTTTAGCAAATTGAGTCAGCAACTTGCCCCCACAATCTGGCTCCTCATTTCACCCACCTCGGAAGGATGGAAGGCTGAGTCGACCTTGAGCCGGTGAGATTTGAACCGCTGAACTGCAGATCACAGTCAGCTGAAGTGGCCTGCAGTACTGCACCCTAACCACTGCGCCACCTCGGCTCTTGTTGCATTGTTTGTATCACTGTGGTGGTGGCCAAAGGAAGGAAAGGGGGAGGGAGATCTTGTGATGTTGGTGTCGGTGTGCAATGTCACTTTCAGGGCTGCTTCCCTCAGTAACCAAGAAAGAATCCACTCAACTCCATTTTGCAGAATTAAGAGTACTTTTACTGGTCAGGAGTAGATAGCAGCTAGGCAAAGCAAAATCTGAGGCAAAAGCGAGCGTAATCATAGATATCAATATGTGACCCAACCCCCTCCCCTTGGTAACCCCATCCCATGGTCCAATCCACACATCCCTCAGGTGTCATGTGGGAGACATCTTCAAAAAGCATCATCAGGTTAGTAAGCCGGACAGTTGGCCTTGGCGGCAAATCCTCTATCTGCAGCATGCGCAGTAGATGGTGAGAACAACTCCCTCTTTACAATCACTCCTGTACTGAATACTTCCCCACCCAAATACCAATCCCCCCCTCCCCGTTTCAATGGCAGCCGAAAGCAGGCAGCAAAACAGAGGCTGACAGTCACTTTCAAAGGCAGCCCTTATGGGTTGAGAGCCTGATAGGAATGTCTGTATGATGAAAAACCGCGTCTCTCTCTGTGCTAAAAGCACCTCTAAAAATCATTCAGAAATGACGTCTTTTAAAAAAAGTCTCTGGCCAGAAAAAGCCGATGCAAAGAAAACATCTGCTTTATAATTTTCCTGGGGTTTTCAGACCGTGATTAAAAAAAGACAAGTTTGAATATGAAATTTAAAAGCAGATTTTTAAAAAAAACAGGCTTTTTTTTCCTCCTCACATTTCATTTCCTTGCTGCTAGAATGCAGGTATAAGAACTTCTCTGAGTAATTTCTATTGGAACCAGAGAGTACAGGAGTTGAAGGGGGAAGCGTTTTATTCTTTCAGATGCAACCCCCCATAAATACTGTTCCTTTGCTGGCAAGTTAACTTTGGGAAAAGTTGTTGTTGTTAGTTGTGAAGTTGTGTCCAAACCATCGCCACGCCATTTAAGCTCACGCCTGCTGCTTCTGTGACTCCATCCAGCCACCTCATTCTCTGTCGTCCCCTTCTTCTTTGGCCCTCAATCTTTCCCAGCATTAGGCTCTTCTCCAGTGAGTCCTTCCTTCTCATTTGGTGGCCAAAGTATTTGAGTTTTATCTTCAGGATCTGGCCTTAGGAAAACAGGTTGCCTTTTTAAAAATATGCCAATTACAGGTAGTCCTTGATTTAAAGCAGTTCATTTAGTGACTGTTCAAAGTTATGTCACTGAAAAAAGGGACTGATGACCATTTTTCATACTTATGACCCTTGCAATATCCCCGTGGTCACATGATCAACATTCAGATCAGAAGTGGGTTGCTCCTGGCATTACCGCCAGTTCGGTGCGCACAATTTTTTCCCCGCACACGTGCTCACTTCACTCACGCGCACGCCAGATGCGCACTGCATGCATGTGCACATTTGCACAAAATTAGGTCCGTGCGTGCGCCAAAGGTTAAAAAAAAAGAAAAATAATTACACTTCTGCAATTGAAAATTGTTCTGCACATGCGCAAAAGCAAAAAATCAAGATGGCAGCACCGTATGAGAACCGGTTTGGGGGACGTGGCAGGCCCGGGTCGCTGCCGGTTCCAGTGACCTAGGCCGCCAAACCACTACCGGTTCGGCCGATAGTGTCAGCTGATTCCTATTTATGACTGTTGCAATGTCTTGGTGTCATGTGTTCATCTTTTGTGACGACCTCACAAGCAAAGTCAATGGGGAAGCCAGATTCACTCACTGGCAATAACCATGTTACTAACTTAACAAATGCAGCGATTCGCTTAACAACTCTGGCAAGAAAAGTCATAAAATGGGGCAAAACTCACTTAATAAATGTTTCACTCCGCAGCATACATTTTGGGTTCGGTTGTGGTCATAACTCGAGGACTACCTGTATCGCCGAAGGGCAAGATTTTCATTGCAACATAGCTTGAGAGCCAATGGTTTCTTATCTGGTGTCCACACTATAATATTTCAACTGAAATATGCACAAGTGTTTTAACCTGTATGCAGTTGCTAATTGCTCTTAATAAGCTGAGCTTTCTTTTGGTTAATTGACGGTAGATAGCTGTTTAAAATCAACCCAGACATTTTTACTTTTCTTACTTTTTAGTAATAAGAAAGGAGTCTTTTCTGGCCTCTTTTTATAACTGAGAGAGCAGACAGGCTGTGTGACTGCTTACCCTTTTCACAGATTCAAAAACTGGGAAATTGTTGAGGCGGCTAAAAGAAAAACAACAACAACAACAAACTTTGACACGCCAAAGTTAGGAAAAATGTAGAGTTACGTGCAGCTGTTTCCATGGTGTTTCGCTGCATTGCAAAGCTTTACTTTTCTGTGAAAAGCTGAGGAGAAAACGTTCGCGTCCGAAACAATTTTAACTCGTAGACCGAGTCAAGGATGAGACATTAAATACCTCAGGACTACTCCTGCTGTTTTCACATCTCAGCAAAAAGGCAGAGTGTTGGCTTCCCATTATCAGCCAGAAGGAAGGTGTCTTCTGGCGGAAATAGAGTTCCATGGGAATCTGAAATACACCTTTTTTCTCTTAGAAACATAGCTGATCAATTCCAACTTTCCCCTCGATTCTGTGTGACAATGCTGTTTCAGACGGCTCCCTAAGTACAAGAAAGTCCATCCATTTCTTTTTAAGATGAATGTGGGGATTCGTGGGCCTTCTAGATGGCTCACGAGAAAAGATCTCTCTGTCAGATAATCCTCGACTTACAACCATTCGTTTAGCGACTGTTACAACGGTGCTGAAAAAGATGACTTCTTAACAACCGGCCCTCACGTTTACGATCGTCGCGTAGATTTATGACGGTTGCAGTGTCCTGAGGTCTTGTGAACACCATTTGGGTCCTTCCCAGCCAGCTTCTGATGGGCAAAGTCAGCGAGTGTGTCAGTGGATTTGCTTAAGAACCACGTGGTTCATTTAACGTAGCAAAAAAGATGGGGAAATGGGGCGCAGCTTGCCTAACAACCAGCTTGCTTAGCAACAGAAATTCTGCTTAAATTTTAAAAGAAATACTTTCCCTAAATATCAACCTCTGGGAGGAGATTTCGAGGTATCTACAGCAGGACTATTAGATTCTGTAACAGCTTTGTTCCTTATGTCATCGGTCTTGTAAACTCGCAGGACTATTTTATCTCACCATGCCTATGTGTTCTGACCCCC
>NW_028261385.1:136624325-136636825 GCF_051295495.1 Thamnophis sirtalis | reverse complement strand
ATCCCTCGAGTCTGGTGTATTATATCTAAAGGCAAAGACACAAATCCATCAAACATCTGGGATAAAGTTTCAAACACAAAGACCGGGGGGGAGGGGTTGACTTGCTCCAGTGCTGTCAATGGGTGGCTTGATATTGTTTCATATTCTTGGGGAGGAATCAATGTCAATGTCAATAGCAATAGCAATAGCAATAGCAGTTAGACTTATATACTGCTTCATAGGGCTTTCAGCCCTCTCTAAGCGGTTTACAAAGTCAGCATATCGCCCCCACAGTCAGGGTCCTCATTTTACCCACCTCGGAAGGATGGAAGGCTGAGTCAACCTTGAGCCAGTGAGATTAGAACCGCTTAACTGCAGATAACAGTCAGTCAGCAACAGTCATTGCTATTGCTATTGCTAACCTCTGAAGGATGGAAGGCTGAGTCAACCTTGAGCCTGTCAGGATTGAACTTCTGGCAGTGAGCTGAATTAGCCTGAAATACTGCATTCCAACCACTGTGCCACCACAGCTCTAACCAGACATAGAATCCCAGTTTACTCAGTCCAGTGCCCATGCAAGACTGCTCTCTCAAAGTTCACCTAGCCATCATTTTCTAGATAAGTGGACAGTTTTGAATGCAAATCATTTGGCTGTAACTATCCATTCCATTCCAATTCATTCATTCATTCATTCATTCATTCATTCATTCATTCATTCATTCATTCATTCATTCATAACTTCATAAACAACCCAAGACTAGTTTACAAGGGACAGAATGACCCCCCCCCCAGGAAGAACAAACCAAACAATTCTGAAACCAAACACACCATAATAGCAGTAAAGCACCTGTTTCCCCGAAAATAAGACAGGGTCTTATTTTCTTTTGACCCCTGAAATAAGCGCTTGGCCTTATTTCCGGGGAGGTCTTATTATTTTTGAGGTGCGGGAGGCCCCTTAATCTCGGCCACAGCCCGTGGATCAGCTGCTCCAGACAGAACTGGAAGTTCTGTCTCTTTCTGACACACTCTTGCCAGCCCTAATGTTGCCGGGCCTGTTGCTCTTTTCGTGGCCATCACTAAGAGAAGGGTTGGTGGGAGCGGCCTTTGCAAGGCTGTGCCGCATGGATGGCAGGTCCATGTGAGGCGCTTGGGACACGTTCCCTCCCCTTCCCCACCAGAAAATGGCGGCTACCGGCTGCACATGTTTTAAAATATTTTAGGGGAGGGCTTATTTTGAGGGAGAGCTTATTTTAGCTCATGCGCTCAAAAGCCCAATTGGATTTGTTATCCGGGGAAATCTTATTTTGGGGGAAACAGGGTGCCACCCACTGTTTCCTGTTTCTAAGAATGCCTATAGACCTTAGAGCAGTATTTCTGCAGCATTCTGCAACGCAAAGAAGCCATCTTCTAAGGCAGTGTTTCTCAACCTTAGCAACTTGAAGGTGTCTGGACTTCAACTCCCAGAATTCCCCAGCCAGCATTCGCTGCAGTGGTGGGTTTCAACAATTGTTGGAACCTACTCTGTGGGTGTGGCCTCCTTTGTGGGAGTGGCTTGCCACCCATGTAACCATATGGGAGTGGTTTGCTGCCCATGTGACCAGATGGGAGTGGCTTGCCGCCCATGTGACCGGATATGAAATTATGAATTAGTACTTAGGTTGGTCCAAGTAGCTATTCAGAAGTTAGTGGTTAGAAGCAATCGTAAAGCAAGATATGGAATTAAAACCAGAAATATTTTGTTGGCTATTTGAAAGGGAGTATAATATATATTTAATTTTACACATGTTAGCAGCTGCTGGAATTATGTTTGCACAACAGTGGAAAAACAGAGATATGTAAATGAATAAATATTACAATGTGCAGGAATAAATAAATTGACAATTAAAATCAAGAAGGCTTTGAATACTTTTTCACGTGGGATTGGTTTTAGCAATTGCCAACTAACGGAAACAGAAATTAGAAATCCAAAAGTATGAAAGAAAACACCAATTATGTAAGGAAAGGTCCCTAAAATATATAAGGAAATATTATTAGATCATTATTAATGCGTAGATAACTGCGCGTTTCAAAACTGGTGGGTTTCAAAAAAATTTGGAACCTCTTCTGTAGGTGTGGCCTGCTTTCCGGGTCCACTGGTGGAACCTCTTCTAACCGGTTCGGTAGATTTGATGAACCGGTTCTACCAAATAGGTGTGAACTGGTAGGAACCCACCTCTGATTCGCTGGCTGGGGAATTCTGGAAGTTGAAGTCCGGACATCTTCAAGTTGCCAAGGTTGAGAAACACTGCCTTAGAGGATGGCTCTTTGCGTTGCAGAATGCTATTCCGTTTGTTCTTGTCACTGAAACAATCTTTAAAGAGATTTTGTTTAAAGAAATCTGACGGGCAGGAAACCCTGTAGGCACCAAGAGAAAGGCCTGCTGATGACCCTTTGGCATTCAATGGCACCACATTGGGGAACCCAGCGCTAGGATAACTGATGACCGAAGGGGCTGGGATTTGTAGGGTTTCCAAATCTATCTAAACACCGAAAGAAAAAGGAAAAAAAAGCTGGATGCTTCATTAATTTGCAAGTCAGAGGGGAGGGGAGGGAGGGAGGGCACCTCGCTAATACGAATCCTGACAAGTGAAACAAAGCTCTCTTTTCCACAGAAGGATCAGCTGCGGCATGCCTCTGCTTCCTTTTGAAAGGAGGCATCAAAGAGCAGAATGCCTGGCAGATTAAAGGCAAGTGCTTGCCTGTAGATGACAAAGAGAGACTGAATGTTAATAAGTGGTTTGAGGAAAGAATGTTCATACACATGCATACATAGCCATGGATACACACACACACACACACACACACACACTCACACACACACACACTTTCTCCTTGAACTCCACAGTGCAAAACCACCCCTCTCTTCTCAGTTTCCACAAACATCTGTGCAAAAAAAAAAAAAGCTGCCTCTGCTTCAGAATAACAGAGTCGGATGGGACCTTGGAGGTCTTCTGGTCCAACCGCCTGTTCAGGCGAGAGACCGTATACCATTCCAGGCAAACGGCTGTCCGGTCTCTTCTTAAAAACCTCCAGCGATGGAGACCTCCCCCCCCACCCCCCACAACTTCTGGAGGCAAAGCTGTTCCACCGATTGTTTTCTCAGATGGGAAATTTCTCCTTAATTCTTTGGGATCTGTGTTGAAGCCCCCCAAAGTCTTGCCCACAAGCACCGTGGCTAGGATCAATGTTTTACCAGGGCTCAAGGAGGAAAGCAGGTGCCAGGGGTTTGCTGGTCCTCTGGCAGGCTGCTACAAATGAGAGAGCTGAGGTCATTGTAACCTGTTAGAAAATGAAAAAGTTGAGGGCTCCAGGTTTCGTCAGGCAACATTGTTTGCCTAACTAAATAGCAGCCCCATCCTTTTTTAAGCAAACAAGCAAACAAGATCATCTCACCCCCACCGGGATTGACCTGTACCAGTTGTGCTGGCAGGGGAGGCATTATTATATAATATATATATTATTTGCATAAACCTAACTCTCCATCAAATAACAAACCAAAGGGGTAAAAATATGCTGGTTCACCGACAAATGTGCACTCGACAAAAGTGCGCCGACGAAACCACAGCGAGAAAACCGCAAGTTCAAAATCACGCTGACGAATGAACGCAGAAGCGCGCTGACAATATATTCTAAGAAAGTAAATACAAGTGATTCTGGATCCAACTCCTTTCAATAGAAATTCCAAACAGCTTTCATTTTAGTTCATATTTCCTGTTTGTCTTCCCCTGTGCCTTGTTTGGGAGATTACACACCTTTCTTCAGTTACTGAAATACCTCCTTCATCCTGCCCATCCCACTGCTAAACTCTAATGGAACTTTATCAAATGCATTATTTGGATGTTGTTGTTTTTTTAAACCCAAAAATGATGTTTTATGAAAGAATCTGTTGCTATATAAGAGATTTGTCATCTGTCCTTTCTATAAATGCAGTATACAAAGTAGCAGAGGTAATATTCAGCAGGTTCTGACCAGTTCTAGAGAACCAGTAGCGGAAATTTTGAGTAGTTCGGAGAATCAGTAAATACCACCTCTGACTGGCCCCGCCCCCATCTATTCTCTGCCTCCTGGGTTCCAGCTGATCTGGAGGAAATGTGGATTTTACAGTATCCTTCCCCTGCCATGCCCACCAAGCCTCACCCACAGTAAAAACAATTGAATCCCACCACTGCAAAGCAGGTAACTTCATAAAAAACTTATTTCAAGCAGTTTGTTTCATTGGCTCAAGGCAGCATGTGACATGTTTATTATCTCTTATTTTACTTAATTAGAAGAGGGGGGAATTTACATTATTCCATGATTATAGTGCAAAGACAAGGACCAGACAGATTAAGGAGATTAAAGTTCAGATCTCAGCGTAGCAACCTAATTCACTGAGTCACTGGACCTGCCACACATTCTTACCTTAACCAATCAGTTTGTGGTGAGGAAGAAAGTGGAGAGGACAAATATAAACTCTGTCTGGTGTTTAATTTCTTGCAGAGCATGAAAAAAGCTAAGTAGCTTTCCTTTCAGGTGCATACTTCTCACATATTCTCCAATAGCCAAGTCTTGCTCAGAAACCTGATGATAAACAAAACAACAACAACAACCCTGTTTTGGGATGTTATTAAACCCCCCATCCCCCAATTAACTAAGCAGCACTGGTACAGCGTATACATATGTGCTTGCCCACAATGTACACATGTGCTTTCAACATTTATTCCTCATTTAAAACCTTTAGCAAAGAGGAATGATAAATATATGCATGAGCTTTACCTGGTGGACCTTGGCACTTTTTCTTGGTTTAGGAGTCTGCAAATACTATAATTAAAAGCTTTGTAATGGAAGCTGCAAAAGTTTCAACTTTGGCTACTATACGCGTAGAAACGAATTGTCTTCTCTGGGAGGATCCAGGGCAAAACTCATCAGCAATGTAAGGATGAGAACAGGGGCAATCCAGGCAGAACTTGGGCCACCTACTTGTGAATAGCATCCAGGAAGCCCTTCCAAAACTGTAAAGATGTTGTTTTTATAATACAGTGGCAATGCAATACTGTCCTGGCTATGATCAGTGGTTGCAATGAAGTCAACCCAGGATAACTATCATTTGTCATTAGCTGTCCCTTTTTTATAGATGCATACTTAGGAACTAGAAATAAGCATCCTTACTTCTCTGAGGGTTTGGTCTTTTTATTTTTTTTGACATGTCAACTGCAGGGATCCCAAGGAGTCATTTTTAAGGGCAAAAACACACCCTTATTATCATTATTCTGTCTCATGTAGTTAGGCACATCTGAAAAAATTATATTACCGAATCAAGTGAGGAACAAGCTATGTGTCAATTTTTGGCTTCCTGGCTCTCTCCAGAATAGACACAGAAGATGAACACACTTTGGCTTAGCATAGCCCTGTCCACCATTTCTCTGGGTTTATTCTGTAAATCCAGTTTTACAGCATAATTCATCATTAAGAAATGTTAAAAGAAAAAATGCCCAACTCAGGTGTTGTCCAAACGTCTTGGACTATGACTTCCACAGATCTGATAAGAAGTGATGTGCAAAACAACTGGAAGGCATCAGGTTTCCTATTTCCATTCTGGAAGACAAGTTTTAGCCTTTGGCTGGGAATGGTTGCTATAGTAAACAGACCATAACAGCAAAGGTATATGTTTGTAAAAGAGTGGAAGGTGGGGGGATACTAATTCAGAAAACTACTTCTTAAGCTGATGATGTTCAACATTGTAGTTTGGGTACCGTTTTCCCATACTCGTTTTCATAACTGTGGTTAACATGCGACAGACTAATGCTTACTAGTGAAAAAACCACAACTGCTTAAATTGTGCAACTTATTAAACCAATAAATCAGGGCTCCCCAAACTTGGCAACTTTAAGACTTGTGGATTTCCAACTCCTGGAATTCTGGGAATAGCTGGCTGGAGAATTCCGGGAGTTGAAGTCCACAAGTCTTAAAGTTGCTAAGTTTGAAGACCTTTGAAATAAGTGCTAAGATAGAATAAAAAGAATAGATGGATTTTGCAACTTCTGGATATCTAAATCTTATGTCCCCTATTATCTTTTTCTGGCTTTAGCTGTGCACATTTTACTATGAATTGTGACAAATGACTATAGGTACAGGATGACAATAACTAAATAAATAAATCACAGTAGCGAAGCAAGGGGAGGGCTAACACACAGAGGTAAACACCATCAAATGTTAAGGGCAGTAATCCTGAACTTCATGTTCTTTGAAGTCATAACCTCTGGTTATGGTAGGTTGACCACATAAATATAGCCATTTTACTCCTTGTCTTAAAGCAATGACTGGGACGGGAATGCTGTCTCGCTGTCAAGATTTTTTAGCAATCTTGATAGCAAGCTTCACAAAATCGCTCCAAGGAGAAAAGCTAAATTCTGTGTATGAGCAAATGAAACAGAAAATTTCAACTTTAGAAATGCTATTAACATCTATCTTGATTGCAAACAGAAATCCTATCCAATCACTTACCCATGTGCATCACTCCTATATGGGTCTGAATGAGTGAGTGAATGAATGTTGGGTAAGAATTGGAGGAAAATGTTATGAAATTGCTGTGAAAAAGTAGAGTAAAACATCTGGAATATTCTGTAGTTATTTCATAAGTTTTTTGCAAGCAAAAAATAAATTATTTGAAAACTTCACAAAGAAGTCCAGTAATTGAGGTGGGAAAATTGCACACAAACATATACACAAAACAAAATCCTCATGTGAAAGAACCCCAAGTCTCAGTCTAAAAAAAAAAAAAGTTTTGCCCCATAGTTGAGTTAGATCCCTTCAATTTCTCATCAAGTACTTAAAAGATAATTTCAGACTAGAAATGGACAATCGGACCACCTCTTACAGAAGAATGCTACCAGTCTAGTCCTACTGTACTGCAATATAGAATTTTGTTTATTACTCACCACCACACATGCCCCCTTCTAGAAAGTTAGTAATTACATAGCTCCTAGAGCAAAGTTTTCCCAGGGCAGAAGACCAGCTGTTTTTGCATAGGTCTTTATTCCTACTCAAGAGTTCATACCATCCCTTAGAAACCTTTGAACTGACCAGTAAGTATCCCTCATAGAGCTTCACATCTTCCCTCGCGCTAGAAGTAAGTCTCTGCAAATTGTCTTGTCTTTAACAGGGAGCTGATTTCAGAGTAGGACTAAGGTAGGATGTGTTCATTTTGACTAATATTGTACACCCTTTATGTCTATGGAGATTCTCCATCATCCAGGTCATGGTTGTCCCAAAGGTGCTTTTCCAAAAGGCAACTGAGAACTTTCTTGGTTTATTTATTTTGTTTTCCTTTGAAAATGTTTCACTTCTCATCCAAGAAGCTTCTTTGGTAGAACCTTTTGGAAAGGCGATTTTGGGATAATACTCTGTTTTGTTTCTTTAATGCTCAGATTGCATATTTTTTCATATAGTTCTAAATGTTTCTTAATCAGTCCATCTCGAGACAGCCCAGAGGAAGCCCTTGCTTTTTTCACTAAATGGAAGCATGCGCATTTAAAAAAAAAGTTTTACATATACCTCCCCTCCCCCCACAAACCCAACTCCTCCCCCCCCAAACCTCCCAGAGCAAATGCAGGGTATAAACATTAACATCCATATTCTAAAATAAGCTAACAGACTTTAGCATCATCCCTCACTTGTACTTTAACTCCCCCTTTGTAAAGCTAACTTTAAGCAAATTGTATCATTCCTTGCTCATTCACTCATAAGCTATCTGGAATTTCTTAATCCCATATTTATTCTGAATATAATCAATCCATCTTCTCCATTCCGGCTTGTATTTCTCATCTGAATGGTCCTTAAGATATGCTGATATTTTAGCCATCTCTGCTAAGTTTGTTACTTTTAGTGTCCATTCTTGAATAGTAGGTAATTCTTCCTTCTTCCAATACTGCCGTTGCAATACTGTGCCACCAATAGTCTTGCTGCCGTTGTAAGTTTCAAAATCCTATTAGCCTCTATAACTGTACTTTCACATTTTTTAGATGCATTTCAGACAACCAGGCTAATCAGGAACAAGCAAGCAAGGATCCTTGTATTCTACACCCCTCCCAACCTTTCCCAAATAACCTTGCAATTCAAAACATATGGGGGGGAAAAATCAAGAGTAGAAAAAACATTTTTCGGGTAAATGACACAAGACAAACTTATTTTGACCGGCTGCCTTTTTATTGCGTGTGTATGGTTGTGAAATACAAAACAAAACAAAACAAAAATCAGCAATTGATTGTACTTTTTAGTTTCAAGATTCTATTTTCAAGCTTGACCATTAAAAAAAAAAACCCATGAGTTTTATTCTTTGCTTGAAAGAGAGAAGTGTTTCCTATGTCTGAGAAAGCCAACGATCATATTTTCCATACATAAAAAGGACACATCACTTAAAAACTTCACCATATCTTGGTACTGTAAGAAGCTGACAGCCTGTTTTCACTCACTGAAGCTTGTAACCCATCAAAGGGTCTTTCCAGCAGGAAGAGATAAAAAAAAAGGCACCAACTGTGCAATGGGCAGCAACTCACAATTATGCTCCTTCTGAAATATTTACTACAGCTTAGCATTCCATATTTCCTCACAGTGCACTAGTGTAGCCCCATCCTTTTATCTAAACTTTGCTAGAAGCAGAAAAATATATTGCAAACCAAAAAAAAGAGAGATGAAACAAAAGAGCCTAAATTGGATGCAAGTGTTTTCTTATAAACCCAAAACCTCTATACAAAACATTGTGGTATAGATTATTGGCATCTATAGCCTCCTCCTGTGCATTACGGAAATAATACGTCTATGCTTCTTTATTCTAAACAGAAATTTGCCTGCTAGGAGAGATCATCGTCTTTTCTCCCAAACACGGTGAACACGTTTAAATACTGGTTCAGAAGTGCCAACATTCATTGATTTGGTCCCAGTGATACAAAACCGAGCCGTGAGACCCCCACGACCATTAAATTTGGGGCACCGCAACGGTGATGAAGGCACACACAATCCATTCTTACCTCCCTCTTCTACACAGAATAATTTCTGGAGATCTTTGAACTTCAAAATCTCTTAAAATGGTTCTCGGCTGGACCGAGATAAAAGTCATCACCCATGTACTTATTCCCCTAGGCCCTGCATGCCAAAAAGGTGAATTCCTACTGCAAATGCCAATCTAATAGGATTCTAATCCCTGGGATTTGGCAGAAACAGGAATCCTCATTAGCCTTGCCGTGCTTTGCCCCTGTAAGTTGCGGGCCACACCTGGCGTTCTAGGTACTACGCGAGAGAAATTTCAAGGCGGCAGTGTTGAGAAGCCATTATCAAAAACTCAGTGCAGAAGAGGTAGAGAAAAAGTACTGGTCCCGATGCTAGGACTGGTGTGGGGTTTTTATTTTTTTGTGCAGCGAGCAGCAGAGATATTGCAGTTAAGACCAAAAGAAGAGGAAAAGGGTGAACGTCTTAAATATCTACTTCCCTAGGTGCTGCTTCAGAATTTGAAGCATTGGTGATACACCACTTCTCCCACTGAACTCTAGTGGAATCATACTTCTATTGGAGAACTCCACCTCTCTGGTCAGATATGTAACTTTTCAGGTGGACCTCCCAGGCGATTGGCTTATTTATTTAGGGGCTTAGCATTAATGGCCGAAATGGGGAAAATAACCGCCTAAAGCCACACCGTTGTCTTTAAAAAGATTATTTTCTAAAATGTGGCTGGCCAATTTTGCTGGGAAGGGAGCGGAAAGGGGAGGGGGGGATAATCTCTTGACAATAAACATATTGTACCATACGAATTCCTCGGTGCGTTCGTAAGACATCAAGACTATATATATATACATACAGTTGATTCCTTATCTTTCCCCTAGAAGTCTTTAGACAAGATAGGAAGTCCCACTTTACAGGTAAATCTTTTTTTGTGCAAGAAAGCAGGTAAGGTTTTTTATTAAATCCCGATTGACTTTGGAGAAATTATAGTTCCCAATGGCAAGGAGGCAGAGCCTTACGATTCAGTCTCATGGCTTTTTTCCCCCCTTTTAAAACGCATCGAGAACTTGTGATGTCCAGGAATAAGAAAAAGAAAACGGTCTTTAATTTGCGCTCAGGGTGCTCATGCATAGAATTCTTCTTGTTTGTGTGGTTTTTGATAGCCTCCATTCGATTGCTTTGGCTCATCCAATGAGTAACTCCCTTCATCTTTTTTCTTCATTCTATATAGCATGAAGGCAACTAGGAATCCAGCAAATAGTAAGCCTACGAGTCCACCAGCGATGACTCCTGTGGGGGAAAAAAGAAAAGGATGAGGTTTATGTTTTCAAGCCAGAACCAAAGTGGAAAGAGTGGTTGTCCAAAGAATATCATCAAGGAAATAATCTATACTGAATTTGAACAGATAAAGAAATCTAAGCAACCGTCTTTTTTTTTCATATCCTCAAAAGCAACCACTGTTTATGGAAAAACTATTTTCAATTGACTTTTGCGCACATCTATATGATCCTTAAAATAATTCTAGGACAGTGTTTCTCAACCTTGGCGACTTTAAGTCCTGTGGACTTCAACTCCCAGAATCTCCCAGCCAGCTGTGCTGGCTGGGGGATTCTGGGAGTTGAAGTCCACAGGACTTAAAGTCGCCAAGGTTGAGAAACACTGTTCTAGGATCTTTAACATATGAACATTTGCTTCAGCAGCTACTAGTTTCTCTGCCTCAGCTGACTTCCGCGTTTCATGATTTGCCAGGCTCCAGGTATTAGGAAAGGTATGAACATATTGTTATGAGAAAGTTCACATCGGACCCACAATACTCTTTTGAAGTATCAAGGATGCTAACCACCTTAAAAAAAATTGGGAAAAATCTAATGCAAAATGCCATGTTTTCAAAATGCTTGACACATTCTTAGGCGTCATTTGCTAAAAGAACATTTGCGAGTACAGTGCACAATGGAACAAACTTAGCGGCATGAAGGAAACTCATAGTTCTCCGAGGAAAGGTGCAGGATAAATGTACCAAAATAAAGAACTATGGATGGGCAGCAGAAAGAAATGATTATTGGGTCCCTTCATTGCAAGAAAGGGAAGGGAAGGATGCCCACAACATCAGTGTTATATTTAAATTAATTGACTCACCAAATAATCTACTTGCATAAAGGTGTGTGATTTCCTTTTATACACATCTTTATCTGAGCCATTCAGTTATTTGATTCTAGATTTTGACTTTAAAATCCATGACTAAGACCAACCAGTTGTAAGCCTCTTTGGTATTGGTATTTGGTATTTTATTATTTGTATGCCGCCCTTCTCCGGGAGGACTCAGGGCGGCGAACAATTCAAAGGGGAAAAAGAGGGGGAACATAAAAGACAAAATACAAATAATAAAAGTAGACAACAGTCGCACAACCATACATGTCGAGAGGGGAGGGAACTCATCACCCCCAGGCCTGCCGGCAAAGCCAGGTTTTGACGGCTTTTCGGAAGGCCTGGAGAGAGGTGAGGGTCCGAATCCCTGCGGGGAGTTCGTTCCAGAGGGCCGGAGCTGCCACAGAGAAGGGCCTCCCCCGGGTGGTAGCCAGATGGCATTGGCTGGTAGATGGCACCCGGAGGAGGCCAACCCTGTGAGATCTAATGGGTCTGTGGGAGGTAATTGGCAGCAGGTGGTCTCTCAAGTACCCAGATCCAATACCATGAAGGGCTTTGTCATACTGCTCTGCAGTAATTGTCACATTCCGTCAGAAATAATGTCCATTATAGACATTGATATAAAACAAGTAATATTATACAGAAAAGAGGGTTGGCTGTAAAACAACAATTTTAAAGAATTGTAAATAGGTGCTATATTCGTATCTCCATGCACTGCTCCAAATATATTTTTGGATCTGAATCTGAAGTACTGCACAGTCCTAATACACCCCAAAACAAACACAGGCCTACCTCCTAGTACTTCTTTCCTGTCCATTAATCCTTCCGATTTTGCATCCTTGGCTTCTGTATCGGCCATCCTATTTTCTGTTGCAACGTCTTTTACATTCATTTGATTTTCATCATGTGTTGAAAATATAAAATCTCCCTGTTTGGAAAAAGGAGGTATAAATTACATTATGTTTCAAAGCACCTATATTTTGAAAAGAACACCCATGTATCCCAAGGGACCCAGCACTGTATCACACATTTCAAAGCCTACATCTAAATTTTAATATGTATCAGGAGTAACTGACAACTAAGAAGTGACAAATCTACTAGTAAAACTATTCCTAAGCACTTGTTATTACAATAGCAATAGCAATGGCAGTTAGACTTATATACCGCTTCATAGGGCTTTCAGCCCTCTCTAAGCGGTTTACAGAGTCAGCATATCGCCCCCACAGTCTGGGTCCTCATTTCACCCACCTTGGAAGGATGGAAGGCTGAGTCAACCTTGAGCCGGTGAGATTTGAACCGCTGAACTGCAGATAGCAGTCAGTTGAAGTGGCCTGCAGTACTGCATCCTAACCACTGCACCACCT
>NW_028261385.1:136017110-136042110 GCF_051295495.1 Thamnophis sirtalis | reverse complement strand
GACAAAACTGGGCAAAGGATTTCCTGACCATCTGCATATCAAGCAGGAGCTACAAGCGAAGGAGTACCATCAACAACAAGACCGATCACCTCTACAACAATGTTCCCTGAAAAAGGAAAAAGGAAGAGAGGAAAATAACTTGTCTGAAAGTAATGGATCCAAGGACAGCCTCTTAAGGAAGGGCACAATTATTTTCTCAAAAGAGAAAATTCATATCAACATTGTTGGCAAAAACTCAACACTTTAAGAAAGACATTTTCTTACAGTGTGTAATGATCGGTGATATAGTGCAGTGTTTTTCAACCTTGGCAACTTGAAGATGCCTGGACTTCAACTCCCAGAATTCCCCAGCCAGCGAATGCTGGCTGGGGAATTCTGGGAGTTGAAGTCCAGGCATCTTCAAGTTGCCAAGGTTGAAAAACACTGATATAGTGAATAGTTTGACTTTAAATCTTCTGTTAAATATACTGAATTAACACCTTGATTAAACTTCAATAGATGCAAGATTAGGTCTCACCTTTTAAAAAACCTAATGCGTCATCTTACTGATATCTGATCTCCCCTCCATGGCATAAGAGTGAGGTGTCTTATTTGAAGACAATCATTATTGTTGCTCTTAAGCATAATCCTTCTCACATGGTGACTTTTAAGATTGACTGGTATGCACAGAACATAAGGCCTTCTGGGCCCTGCGAATTGTGCCAAGCTTCTTTTATGCATGCCTTAATCAACTAATAAAGGCCTTTCTTTGTAAAACTGCCCTCGGTTGATTTTATAATTAGCTTGTGTGTCAAATGGAGGTTGTTATGCCTTCTTGCTTATACACCACTTTGTGAGAGCATAGCTATGAAACAGCAGGAAGACATTCTTTTTTTAAAACAATGATCTTGTGCATGACAGGTATTCAAATCTGTTTTTTTTTAACATGGATTTCCTTATCCACAGCCTGGAGCCTGGACAACTTTTCATTTTGATGCATATAAGAGGTAACACAAAAGTCTAATTCGGTGCTGTTATCTAGCAAGACTCTGGATTTTTGAATCTGAGATCTGCAAAAGATCCCTAATCTACCATGAATCTAAAACGGCGATGTCTGTATTTAAGCTTCGCAGCATGCCTTGCAAGAATCCTGATATTATCTGATATTAACTCTGCTCCTCATCTGAACCAACCTGCCTATTTGGATGTTCTCATTCACTCCATCTAACAAAATATAACTGGGAAAGGCATAAATGAAGCTTTAACAAAAGCTCTTTTCCCTGTTCTGGACTACACTGCACCAATTTTGTCTGAAATGAAATCTTGAAAACTAATAATTGGCCTCTATTTTTTCCCTCTGGCACCAAGGTAAACTACTCTTTAACATTTTGAATTTTTCCCTGTATTGATCACCTGAATTTTTGTTTAAAAAAAAACATTCTACTTAGTTGTTATAACTCCCACTTCATCACAACAAATTTCTTCTTTTCTGCCAGATTACTAAGTCCTACAGAACAATTAAAGAGAATCTATGGGTACAGAGTACTTTAATGGGTAGTTCAAAATTAGCTCTGTGCACAGAAGGTAAAGGAAGGAAGGAAGGAAGGAAGGAAGGAAGGAAGGAAGGAAGGAAGGAAGGAAGGAAGGAAGGAAGGAAGGAAGGAAGGAAGGGGGGAGGGCAAGAATTAGTTTTCCTGAAGGATGCAGTCCTATCTGAGAAATATACATCACTGGCTTCCATAATATGCATTTCTGGATTTTCACCTTGTAAGTTTCCAGAGGTTACACGAATATTGGAAATATTTTTAAAGAAATGATATATACAATGCAGGCAAATGCTGGATAGTGCATGTGAAATTACAAAGATACAAGAAGCAACATTTGTGTACCTGGGTTTTCTCAGAATCTTTAACCATTAGAAAAACTAACATTGTACTTGTGAAGTAACATTGTTAGTACTGTATAATATGTAAGAATGACCAATCAAGTGAATATAAATTGTTCAGAATAATTGCTTGATTACAAAAACAATTATATTCCTAATAATGGATGATCTCCATCCAAATCTGGAACAGTATAATAAACTAGAAATGATTTAAATAGTATACTCACATCAACCAAACTAGGAACAGATTTGGAAGATGCAATAGATAGTATGAGACACCAGATGATGCTGTTTCACAGGTAATGAATAAAGCCTGTCTGTGATCTTTTGCATGGACTCTGCCAATCAAGAGGAGTCCATCTGTATTCTGAAGCTTTCCTGGTTAACTTGTATGAAAAGGTTTAATGGAAGTAATTCTCTTCTGTGGATTTCTTCTCCATAATAAGGAAAGTCTTGCCTTCTTCATCAACTTAGTGCAAGTTAGTGGAATAGTGAACTTACATTACAGCTGAACTTCCAGGCTATGATGTCACTTTCTAACAGCATCACGTAGGTCATATTGAATATTTTACCTTTGACAAAATCCACCCATAATCATTATCACCCATAGTTCAGCCCACAATGTTTTCATTCAGATTCTCCCTTCAGTTCAAAACAAAACACATTTTAAAAATACAATGATTCTCAATAGAAGAGAATATTTGTAGCTCAATATTGTGTAGCTACAATGTTTGTAGTTTAACTCTGGGTTAATTGGAGCTCTCTCTGAGCTTAGTTGTTTTCTTGCAGACATTTTATTAGCCATCTGGGTAACATCATCAGTGCAAGAAAACAACCAGAGCATCAAGAACTTCACAATGCAAAGATTTGCTGAACAGAGCAGGATCTTTTCTCCAATATCTGTCTAAATCAACTTACCCAAGCACTGACAGTTAAAAAGTTTTTGAATCTTCTCCTTCTTAATGAATTGATGGACATCTTGCTAGTCATCAGGATAGTAAATTTCCTATTGAATTTCAATTTACTCAATGATTAATTCTGGGAAAAGATGGCAGAATTCATAGATCATCACAATATTCTAAGTTAATTAAATCCAAAGATGTTACATTAAAAAGAGTGGCTTTTAATTTCCAAAAGGATATGATCAATAATAATTTGCTTCTTCTCCTTCCCAGAAATCCTGGGATAGTGTTTGATACAATATGATTCAATTGAGCATTATTTCTATGTTTAACTCTAAGCTGCATGCTTGAAACTGATTATAGATAATGCTCCAACATCAACTGCGAGACTTTTGGACTGCAAGGCGATCAAACCGGTCAGTCCTAGAGGAGATCAACCCTGACTGCTCTTTAGAAGGCCAGATCTTAAATATGAAACTCAAAATAGTTTGGCCACCTAATGAGAAGGAAGGACTCACTGGAGAAGAGCCTAATGCTGGGAAAGATTGAGGACAAAAGAAGAAGGGGACGACAGAGAATGAGGTGGCTGGATGGAGTCACCAAAGCAGTAGGCATGAACTTAAATGGACTCCAGAGGATGGCAGAGGACAGGAAGGCCTGGAGGAACGTTGTCCATGGGGTCGTGATGGGTCGGACACGACTTCAGAACTTACAACAGCCAACATTATCACCAGTACAATATTTCCCCTTTTATCGAAGATTTTTTGGGAAGCTCAAAAATATGCCTCAAAATATATTGCCTCATTCTGCTCCTCAAAGTCATAGAGCTTGGAAGACTATTATTGACCTTTTTTAAAAAAATGCATAAATATATCCAATGATACAATAGAGAGATTGCAGTGGTGGATTTGAATCAGATAGACTCATATTCAAATCCACACTCAAGCATGGAAACAGTATCACTATTATTCCTTTCTCCTTTCTCCTGAGCCAAGGTGGCGCAGTGGTTAAATACAGCACTGCAGGCTACTGCTAGATCAGCAGGTCAGCGGTTCAAATCTCACCGGCTCAGGGTTGACTCAGCCTTCCATCCTTCCGAGGTGGGTAAAATGAGGACCCAGATTGTTGGGGGCAATATGCTGACTCTCTGTAAACCGCTTAGAGAGGCCTGAAAGGCCTATGAAGCGGTATATAAGTCTACTGCTATTGCTATTGCTTTTAATCTTACCGAAACAGAATTTATGTTCATGAATTTCTCTGAAAGTTTATTTACTTATGTTACATACAGAGTAATAGTCGGCTGTCCAGAGTTGCATTTCTTAAGATGGGTGATTATATGAGTCTTTAAGATAAGTGAAATAAACACCTCCATTCTTTTCCTTGGGTCAATTCTTTTGAATGAGTAGAGTAAGTTTTTTGTTACTATGTGACAATCATGAAGTAGCCCACCTAGTTTGCAATGCTGTTCATATGTTATCCCTCTTCCTGGGATAGGATCTTGACTTCCGAGTGTTTCCTATACTCTGTGCTTCATTATAGAAAATCACTTACTGGCATCTCTTTTGCCGATCAGTCTCTGATGATCTCCGAGTCTCCACGTGACTTCCTGCTTTCCCCTTCGTGTTACCCTTTCTTTTTTTTTTCTTTTTTTTAAATATACTTTTTTTATTTTCCATTTTCATAACATATAATCACATGTATACTATTACATAGCCAATATCATATTGTATTAATTAATAATTACATCAGTTCATCTTGCCATCAACTCACGAAAAAAAAAACCTAAAAAAGATAGAAACCAATTATTGTTACCCTTTCTGGCTCGAGTCCTTGGCTGTATATTTAATGTTGGACTTTGGCTATTTTCCCTTTTTGTTCTAGTATAGTATAATTAAACAGCTGCCACCACACACACACACCCTTTTTTTTTTACAGGCTTTGCAAAATATAGTTCATCTTTTCACAGGAATCCTTTGTGAGCGTAGCATTTCCTTACTACTGTTTCATAAATAAATGTGGTGTCATCCAGCCATAATCGGAATGAAGACCATTTATATTATCAAAATATTGGATGCGCGATGCTAGAAAACACTAGAAATCACTTCTGAGGATAATTCATTCGTTCATGATCAATATTAAAGGGGAAAGAAAAAGAGGGAAGTTTTCATTTTTTTCTTCCTAAAACCATCAAGTTTGCATTGGTCGTAAGCTTCGCCAAGAATGTAGGGTAAAAAAATATGAATTGAGTTGAATTAGACTTTCCTATTTGCCATGGGAGTTTCAACTTACAGCTAGGATGCGGAGATAGAGATATGTGGGGAAAGGTTGATTATTCATTTTTGAAAGTATAGATGCCAGCAGTTACTGCAATCTTTCTTCCGACTGGAGCAAAATACTCAGATGCTTTCTTGGGAAGAGAGCAAAAAGAAAAAAAAGAGAGAAAAATGAATATGGGATAGGTGCGCTAAGGGGGGGCAATGCTACAGTCACGTGTATCTCCACGGCTGAAGGAAATTATCTTCAAAGCGTAAAACTTCAGTTTCCACGTAACTTTCATGATCACTGAATGGTTTATGAGAAACGTTCAGAAAAATTCCCAAAAATGGAAATACATTTATTTGAATCACACAAAATGTCACAACTAAAAAAAAGCAGGATTTCTACATCCCTTCATCAATATCGATCTTGCTTTTCCTTTTCCAGGTAAGCATGCAAATGATAAACGTGCTCTGCTTCAAATCTGTTATGGCCTAGCCAAAGGTTATTCTTGATTTTAGCCAAAGTAAATCGATAAGGGGCAAGTAGGGTATGGCTGGTTTGCCTTATCCCCACTTCCCCCCTCTTTCTTGCACGGCCTGAACTGCACATTAACCTGCCTGGTGAGTTTTCCAGAGTCTGCAAACGAACAAGAGACAAGGAAGAATCCCGAGTGCCAGCAAAAACATAGTTCACAAATGTATTCAAGTCAGTCATGCTTTTAGATTTAAATTCATTTCCTTTGCCATGCGAATATATAAATAAGTGTATGCTGAAACCGCATATTCTAAACAAACAGATCTTTTTCCAAGCAGATGCTCACCTATTGCTCATTTTTCTTCAGCCTCTGAGAATCATTTTTCTGTATTCTTCCCTCTTGATCCCACCATCCATTCAGATCACCCAGCATAACTATTTCCCCCTGAATCATATTCATTCAGAACGATGGACAACTTTCCAATGCCTAGAACATAGAACATGGAATAACAGAGATGGACTGATCCAATAGCAATAGCAATAGCAGTAGACTTATATACCGCTTCATAGGGCTTTCAGCCCTCTCTAAGCGGTTTACAGAGAGTCAGCATATTGCCCCCAACAATCTGGGTCCTCATTTTACCCACCTCGGAAGGATGGAAGGCTGAGTCAACCCTGAGCCGGTGAGATTTGAACCGCTGAACTGCTGATCTAGCAGTAGCCTGCAGTGCTGCATTTAACCACTGCGCCACCTCGGCTCTTGGAGGTCCATGGAGGTCTTCTAGTCCAATCCCCTGATCAAGCAGGAGACTCTATATCATTTCACATAAATGGTTGTCCAGTCTCTTCTTGAAAGCCTCCGGTGATGAAGCACCAGTGGTGGGTTTCAAAAATTGTTCGAACCTACTCTGTGGGTGTGGCCTCCTTTGTGGGAGTGGCTTGCCACCCATGCGACTGGATGGGAGTGGCTTGCCGCCCATGTGACCGGATATGAAGATGCCGACGACACTTGTCAGAACCACCTTAAATTACCTCACACACAGCACTGGCATGCATAAGAATATGATGTCAACTTCTTTTTTAAAAGGCATCTTTGGTTTGCGTTAAAACAACTTCAACACACCCAATGTTCTGATTGCACCACTAACGCAGTAGTCATCCTTACCTTTCACAGAGGCACTGAGTTTTATAAATATGAGCATGATAGTGTAGAATAATCATATCCAAGGACCAGTGGTGGGTTTCAAAATTTTTTGGAACCTCTTCTGTAGGTGTGGCCTGCTTTCCGGGTCCACTGGTGGAACCTCTTCTAACCGGTTCGGTAGATTTGACGAACCGGTTCTACCAAATAGGTGCGAACTGGTAGGAACCCACCTCTGTGGAGCACCCACAACTTGTGAAGGTAAGCTATTCCACTGGTTGATTGCTATCATCATTAGGAAATTGTTCCTTAGTTCTAGGTTGCTTCTCTCCTTGGTGAGTGTCCACCCATTGTTTCTCGTCTTGCCTTTTGGTGCTTTGGAAAACAGTTTGATCCTTCTAAAATTTGATTTTCTAAAATAGTTTGACCTTCTAAAGACGGCATGGTCGATAATCAGTGATTGACTGTATAGCTTTTAACCTTTGTAAAGATCGATTGTATTTCAATAGAAATCAATACATTCATATTACTGCCTGATGCAGCTTGGCAATCAGATAAGAAACAGGTTTAGAAACTGTAGTGCTTGTATTGTGTTGAGAGCACTTAAAGGATCAAGGATCCACTGCCCCCTTGGATTGAGTAGATCATCCTACTCCAGGAATTAGAGATCTAGCAATGGTCTGGACTGATGTTGTGGGACAGCAATTAAAATCTTACTGGTAGTAGGGACATTGTTTCTACTGTGAGAGTCGTGGTAGAGATGGGTGTGTGAAGATGAACTTAAGTAACAAAGACACACTGATAACAAGCAATGGCAAGGATTGAGATTGACAGCTTTCTGTTCAAATCCATCCTATTTCAAGACTAACAGGAAGAAAGCTGCCCATTCTATTACAGTGTATTCTAGAGGATGTATAAGTTCGTGGCACGACATAACCGCGAACGTCAAAAGCGCGCCGACAACACCGCGGCGCTAAAACCGCGATGTCAAAAGTGCGCTGACAACAGCGTGCCGACAGCAGCGCGCCGACAGAAGCGCGATTTAACTTAAGGTAAAGTTTAGGGTTAGGTTTAGGGTTAGGTTTAGGGTAGGTTTAGGGTAGGTTTAGGGTTAGGTTTAGGGTAGGTTTAGGGTTAGGTTTAGGGTTAGGGTTAGGTTTAGGGTTAGGTTTAGGGTTAGGTTTAGGGTAGGTTTAGGGTTAGGTTTAGGGTTATTTTTAGGGTTATGTTACAGCGCGCTTCTGTCGGCGCGCTGTTGTCGGCGCGCTGTTGTCGGCGCGCTGTTGTCGCGCGGTTTTGACGGTGCGGTTTTGTCACCACGCTTTAGTCACACGCGCTTTAGTCTACCGTGGTTTTGTGGTGGAACCGTATAAGTTTGGAAAGAAGGATCTGGGCACAGGCTTGGCAGTCCATGGAAGCTGCAGCTGGGCGGGGGGGGGAGGAGGACAGTTAGAGGGATTAAGACTATGATTGGTGTATTCCTTGGAGCCAAAAGGGAAGGAGAGTAATACAGCTGCAATGTAACTCTAATTATTGGCAAGTCCAGATGAGTCAAGGAGAAGCACCATACTTGGCAAAGCACATCCTTTTTGTAATGTGAGCAAATTAACATATGTGGGGTTTTTTTGAGAAGAAAAAAAACAGCAGCTTTTCCCCTCCAGCTTCTGCCATGGCAGTCTGCTAATTAGGCTTTTGAAAAGGGCTAAATCCAAGTTTATTGGCTTGCCAATAAGATCGTATGTGCACAGAAAAACAAATGCTTGCATTTTAACCAAGACAAACAAAGCAACAATCTCGCCAAGGGAAGAGGAGCTAGGAGAGGGAGACATGCTTGGAGAATTTGTTAAGACATTGCAACACTGGAAGATCCTGTAGTTGACTAGACAAAGGAAACGGAAGAGGGATTTGGCAAAGCTGCAATGTAGAACAGATGGGAGAAACTCTGCATTTGGGGGTTTTCGTGGTAGACACTGTGGGGAAAAAGGTGGCCAAAAGTTCAATTATAATGTAAAACCGAAAAGCTGAAGATTGAGGGACCTGGCTGTCAGCATAATATTCTAATGGAACCCATGGCATAGGAAATTAAAAAAATGAATGTCATATATGGTGTTCAGACAAAATGCTTCCTCAGAACAGTAATTAACTGGCAGATATCAGGGGTGGGCTGATGTGGGTTTGCAGGGATTTAGGAGAACCTCTAGCTAAGATTCTGTGCAGTTCAGAGAACCCCCAAATCCCACTCCTGGCTGGCCCTGTCCACCCATTTTAGATGCAGTTAAGTGCAGGGCGTGTGCAGAGGCTCGGGGGGGGGGGAGGTTGGTGAAACGGGCCTACTGGAAGTTTGGGAAGGTCAGAAACGGGCCCATTTCTGGCCTCCAGAGCATGGGGAGGCCATTTTCACCCACCCGGAAGCTCGAGGAAAAATGCCCCCCCCCCGTGGTGCAGGAGGCCAACTAGGCCACACCCACCATGGACACCCCCACCCAGCAACTGGCCAGAGAATCCCCTGCTAAAATTTTGAAATCCCACCCCTGGCACATATTCATGGCTCAAACCTTAGCAATGCTTTCCACGCAGAAATCCCAAAGTCAATTCTTTAGCCTCTCCACTGAAAAAGATGCTCAGAGAGGGCAGAATAAAATTTCTGCCAGATTGCTGCTACTGGTGACTGCAGGCAATCCTAGGAGTAGCATACCAACGACCTAACATAGAATATAATTTCATAGAGTTATAGAACACAAATATAATGCACTCTTTCGGATTAATTTCAAAGGTGCAGCTGAGGCTGAATATATCAGCCAAGTTTCTCAGTAGTAGTTAAGTGGCCACCTACATTACACATTTGTAGAAATAACTGCATCACTGCCAATTACCCACTTAAAAGTTCAAAGTTTTGGTTATATGACAGAAGGCTTTGCCAACATGTTAAGAAGATACCCACCAACTTTCACTGTTATAGATCTGATTGGTAAAGCAGATCTTCAGGAAAGGTCCTACATAACAAGAAACATTGAAAGCTCTTCCAAGGGTTGTTTGTGGTAGGTTTTCTTCTACTAGCTCTTTCCTCTGAAATTTGGAAGGGAAGGAGGTGTTTTCTATATCACCTTTAAAGTGTCTCCTGAAAACTGATCTCTTCACCCAAGCCTTCCCAACTCTTTAACATATACTTTATATGTGCAATTTTTTTCCAGAGGTGGTATTCAGCAGGTTCTGACCAGTTCTGGAGAACCGGTAGCAGAAATTTTGAGTAGTTCGGAGAACCGGTAAATACCACCTCTGACTGCTCCCCCCGCCCCCCCCCCCATCTATAGAGAATAGATGATAAGGAGGGAATGGAGATTTTACAGTATCCTTCCCCGGCCACACCCACCAAGCCACACCCACCAAGCGAAGTCATACCCACCAAGCCATGCCCACAGAACTGGTAGTAAAAAAATTGAATCCCACCGATTTTTTTCATATTTTCATTAATTACTTTGAGATACTTCAATATAGTGGGCAGTATGTATATAAATAAAATCCATCGTGTTTGATGGACAAGGGTGTTCCTGACCAGCATGTATCTTGATTCATAAATATCAGAATCATAGAATAAGATGAAACAATGGCTAATAGGGTAAGGTATTTAAGGTTAGAGTATTCTTGAGGGATTACTAAGATTGGGTCTGTTTCAGTGGTGGGATTAGAATAATTTAACAAGTTAACAGTTCTCTGCCCTAATGATTATCTGGGTAGGTGGGGCTCGGTAGTCATGTGACTGGGTGGGTGTGGCCAACTCAACATTACTCACATTGATGGGTGCTTTGCCTTAGCTGTTACAATGTAATAAGGGTTAACCGGAGGGGCAGTTTCTGTAAGCAGGTCGATAAAGATTAGGCTAGAAACAACACCAGAATGTTTCCTTCCTGCCTTCCTTACAGGATTAGCCCTGGAAAGTGGGAAAAAACAAAAGGAGATTTCTTCCAACAACTGCTCCTCTGAACTACTTAGAAAGTTACCAACCGGTTCTCCCGAATAGGTGCAAACTGGCTGAATCCCACCACTTGTCTGTTTCCTCACAGACCCTGTTGAATTCTTCTTATTCTGTCTCTTAATTGAAATCTATCTCCCAGTAATTTGACACCCTTAAATTTGGTTCCACCCTACCCTTGAAGAACATGTTTTTCTTCCATAACATGTTATGGAGTCACGCAGAAAAGTACTGGGTAGCCTTTCAAAGATTTCTGAGCAAGCCAGCATTATCAAAAACGAGGGATGCAAGCACTTGCAATGCAGCTGCGTTAGAAAGGCTTCTGGTTTGCCCTCCCTGATATTCCATGGTTAAAAACAGGATGGGCAACAAAGAGTATTTACCCTGGGAAAGATAAATTGTTTGAAAGTGGAGTAGCCTTTCAACTTCGGACACACCCATACTCTATTTTGTACTCTATTTTGTACTCAAGAAGATACTTGATCCACCATCCCTCCCAGAATGGAATGGGACAACTCGCCACAGCCAACTTGGCGTGGGACAACTCATTGCGGGACAATAAAACATTTCAATTTAATTTTTTTTTTTTTTTTAACAGAACTTTTTTTATTTTTCTTTAAAAAAAAAAACACAAATATGTCATCATTTGTCAATCATTAAAACATTGAAATACAATTTTTTTTTGTGTGTACCCCTCCCTCCCTCCACCCCCCCACCCCCCCTCCTCCTTCCCCCCCCCCGACTTCCCAGAACCCGTACACGGTATAGAATTTTAACTAACACAGTCTAAAATCTATTGAGAAAAAAGAAATAAAGAAATTAATGACATTCTAGATTGACCTTAGCTTCTTCTTACTGAACTAACTTTAAACAATTTAAATCATTTCTGATCTTAAGCATAGGCTAACTGGAATTTCTTAGTCCCGTATTTATTTTGTATATAGTCAATCCATTTTTTCCAGTCTCGTTTATATCTCTCATTTGAATGATCTTTGAGATATGCCGATATTTTAGCCATTTCAGCTAAGTTTGTTACTTTCAATGTCCATTCTTGAATTGTAGGCAAGTCTTCCTTCTTCCAATATTGCGCCACCAACAGTCTTGCTGCAGTTATCAGGTGCAGAGTCAAATTGGTCTCTACCACTGTAAAGTCAATACATATACCTAGTAAAAATAACTGAGGACTAAACTTTATCCTTCTTTTAAAAACATTTTGCATGACCCACCATATTTTTATCCAAAATGCTTTAACCTTTTGGCAGGTCCACCATATATGATAATATGTAGCATCTAGAGAACCACATCTCCAACATTTAGGCTGTACATTCGGATACATAGAAGCCAACTTTTTAGGATCTAAATGCCATCTATAGAACATCTTGTAAAAATTTTCTCTCAGATTTTGAGCTTGTGTAAATTTCACATTTCTTACCCAGATTCTTTCCCATGTATCCAACATTATTGGTTCCTCAATATTTTGAGCCCATTTTATCATACAATCTTTAACTAATTCTGTTTCCGAATCCATCTGTATCAATACATTATATATCCTCTTTATATGCATTAAGCTTTGATCTCTTATTTGTTTAAACAAATTATCCTCAACTTGAATAAAACCAATTTTTTGATCTATGTTCCACCTAGCCTGTAATTGCCCATACTGGAACCATGTTTGAACTACCTTCTCCTCTTTTAATACCTCTAAAGATTTTAATTGTAATACCCCCCTTTCCGAGGTAAGAAGCTGTCTGTAGGTAATTCTGTCCTGTTTTTGTGCTGTATTCATATTTTCAATTGCGTGTCTAGGAATTGCCCACATGGGTATCTTGTCATTTAATTTATATTGATATTTCTTCCAGACCCGCAATAAAGCATTTCTTAAAATATGACTTTTAAAGTTCTTATCCAATTTTTTGTTGAATAACAGGTAAGCATGCCAACCAAATACCAGATCGTGTCCCTCAATGTTCAATATTCTATCATTGGTTAAGTGAATCCAGTCACTAATTACAGATAATACCACTGCATCATAATATATTTTTAAATTAGGTAGTTTCAATCCTCCTCTCTCACGTACATCTTGCATTATTTTCATCTTTACCCTCGGCTTCTTTCCTGCCCACACAAATTTGTTGATACCCTTCTGCCATTCTAAAAGATTCGCATCTTTTTTAAGTATAGGTAGCATTTGGAAGAGAAATAAAAATTTTGGTAAAATGTTCATTTTCACTGCCGCTATCCTACCCAGCAAAGATAAGTGCAATTTCTCCCATTTTTTCATCTCTGTCTGTATGCTATGCCAAAGTGGTTCATAATTATGCTTATATAATTTCCCATTTGAAGTTAAAATGTTAACTCCAAGATATTTAACTTTTTTAACTACCTCACATCCTAGCATCACTCCTAATTCTTCCTTTTGTTTAATATTCATATTTATAGCTAATATTTTGGTTTTTCCTAAGTTTATTTTAAAGCCCGACACTTGACCATATTGATTAATCATATTCATTAAAACCATACTAGATTCCTGCGGTTGTTCCAATATTATGACCAAATCATCCGCAAAAGCGCGGACTCTATATTCTTGCTGCCTAATCTTGATCCCTTTTAAACCATCCAAGCCCCGTATTTTATTCAACAATACTTCCAAAGTTATAATAAACAATAATGGGGACAAAGGACAGCCCTGTCTTGTACCTTTTCCAATTTGAAAAGAGTCTGTTAGACTTCCATTGACTATAATTTGTGCTGTTTGCTGTTGATATATTGCTTTAATTGACTGTAGAAAATTATCTCCTATCTGCATTTTTTGCAGTATCTTCAACAGAAATTGCCAGTTAACTCGATCAAAGGCCTTCTCAGCATCCAAAAATATAAACGCAGCAGGGATCTGGTTGTTCTTTCCCAAATATTCTAATGCATTAATAATTAATCTAACATTACTTTTCATCTGTCTCCCTTGTATAAAACCTGTTTGGTCCGTGTGTATCAATTGTTGAATGACCAACATTAATCTATTTGCTAATATTTTAGTAAAAATTTTATAATCTACATTCAGTAATGAAATAGGTCTATAATTTTTGGGTTGAGTAGTATCTTGTTCTTCTTTGGGTATCAAAGATATAAACGCTGTCTTCCAAGATGGAGGGACTTTACCTTCCGTTTGAATCATATTAAATAATTCTCTAAGAGGTTCTACCATTTCTAACTGTAAGTTTTTATAGTAAACCGCTGTCAAGCCATCTGTACCTGGTGCTTTCCCTAACTTTAATTGCTTAATTACCTGCAGGATTTCTCCCGAGGTTATTGGTTGATTCAATTTTTGCCTGTGTTCTTCTCTAACTGAAGGTATTTTCTCTTTGTCTAAATATTTGTCTATGTCTAAACCATTAATTTTATCCCCTTTATACAGTTCTGTAAAAAATTCCCAGAAAGCCTTTTGAATCTCTTCCTGTTGAAACACCTCCTTCCCTCTGTAAAACAGTTTAGATATATTTCGAGTTTTCCTTTTTTTCCTAATCTGATAAGCTAACCATCTGCCAGGTTTGTTTGCATTACAAAAAGTATTGTGTTTTGCATATAATAGATTAGTAGCCACCTGGTCAGAGATCAACATGTCAAATTGAGATTTTAATATGTTAATAGCTTCCTTAACCTTTGTATCGTCTGGGTTCATTGTTAACTCCAGCTCTTTTCTCTTAATTTCCTCTTCCAGTTCTGTTCGTTTTAACCCTTGCTTATTTCTATGTGTTTTATTTATATTCATCAAAACTCCTCTCATATACGCTTTGCTTGCGTCCCATACAAATTCCATAGATGTACCCTTATTCATATTCAAAACAAAATATTCAGATAATAATTTTTTACAATCATTAATATACTTTTCATATCTAAATAAGTTTTCATTCAATCTCCAAGACCTTCTTGCCTGCACTACCCTTCCCAACTCCATCCAAACTGGATTATGGTCAGAAAGGACCCTAACTGCAATCTTTGTTTTCTTGACCCTAGAAAGCAAATCGTTAGTGGTTAGGATAAAATCAATCCTTGAAAGGGATTGATGCCTGTCCGAGAAGAAAGTGAAGTCATATTCCTCTGCATTTCTTTCTCGCCAAACATCTCTCAATTCAAAATCATCCATAATGTCAAAGAAAGATTTGGGTAACTTTGCTCGCATCTTGGTATTTAGGCGGGAAATCTTCTTATCTCTCTTAGTGTCTATCACTCCATTCCAGTCACCCAATAGTATACAGGAACTATAGTCCCACTGTACTAATTTAGCATGAAGATTTCTATAGAATCTATCTTGCTGTTGATTGGGAGCATAAATTCCCAAAAGTAATGTCTTTTTCCCTTCTAAGATTAAGTCTAAAGCAATATATCTTCCGAAGGGATCTGCTTCTATTAATTCAGCTTTCATATCTTTTCTTAAGTATACAACTATACCATTCTTCTTTTCCATAGCAGAAGCTGCAAAATGTTGACCAAGTTTTGAGTTGATCAAATATTTTTGATCAGTTGACTTGATATGAGTTTCTTGCAAACAAATTACATCGTTCTTAAACTGTTTGAGATAATGAAATATTTTCTTCCTCTTCTGTGGAGAGTTCAGTCCATTGACATTCCATGTTAAAATCTTAGTTGTCATTTTTGGTTGGTTGAAGCATTTTTAGAGCTTCCTGCACGGCCTGTTTAACCTTAGGTCTAGCTCCTCCCATTGCTTCCAGATTTGTTGTTGTAGATCCTTGATCGATGGCCGATGATTGTTGATGCTGTTGCTTTTTAGCTTGTTTCTCCATACGTCTAGTAGTCATGCGGCTAGGTCTTGGTTCCATAGCACCTTGCACTTCTAGAGGAGAAAGATGCTCCATCTTGTCTGATGGTTGTGTAGTTTGCTGTCTATCCTGTCTTTCTTGTGGTCTTTCTCTGGGTCCAGATGGTGCAGGGTGTCCGGCCTTCAATATATTATAATAAAAATCTCGGGCTTTCCATACAGAGTTGAGGCGGTACCTTTGCTTATCAAATGTAAATATGATGCCAAATGGTGCATCCCATCTATACTGTATCTGACGATTTCTGAGTTCTTCGACCAAAAAAGCGTAGTCTCTCCTGGCTCTTAACATTGGAGGTGGTATCTCTTTCAAAACAACCAGGTCTTGACCGCCAATTTGAAGCTTAGTGTTATAAGATGCTTGCAGTACCATATTTCTAAACTCTCTTGTAGTAAAATATATAACAATGTCTCGAGGAAGCTGCTTCTGCTTTGCCAGCCAGGAGTTGACGCGGTAAGCTTTGTCAATTTGCCAGCCTTGATTGGTCCCTGGTCTTCCCATCAGGCGGTCAAAAGCTTCCGATAGGATCTGTTTCAGGTTCTCCTGTTTCTCCTCACGCAGCCCCCTTACTCTTAATGCGAACTCCATTTGTCGGTACTGTATCATAATAATTTCTTTTTCAGCATTTTCCACTTTTTGTTCCACCACCTCTGTTTTCAATGTCAAGTTAGCATTGGCATCATTAAGAACCTCTAAAGTATCTTCCACTCCAGAAATATGTTCTGTTAATACAGTTACAAGACTCAGCATGTCGTTTCTAATTTTATCAACCTTAGCCTCAAATTTCTCATACAACTCCTGTTTAAGTCCTTTTATTTCACTTTTAATTTCATTTTTAATTTCTTCTTTCATTTCTTTTATTTCCTCTTTTCTCTCCTCTCTATTATCTCTAAATTTATCTTCCATTTTAATTGTCTGTGCATTAAGAGCCTCGCTTAGATTACTCAGAAAAAATTCTTTCGTTAACACATCCCCAGCAGGGGGCGTAGGAAGCGGAGGCTGCAGCTTTGTGCCAGGCACTGAGGATGTGCCCCTGGAAGTAGAGGGTGACGACTTCAAGTTAATATTTGGTTTTGAGGCCATTTCAAAATTTATCTGCCTGCAGTTAATAAAACTCTATTGCCTAAATAAGCAGCTTTAAAAAAAGAGGCTTTTATTTTGAAGTTTAAGGCTTGGCAAAACTTTCAGTGAGTAAACATTGTAACAAGACCATTCAGCAGATTCATCACCATTTAACTTCCAAATAAGCAAAGTTAATGAAGGAGTAAAATTCTTCTATTGTGAAACCAAAACATGTGATAAGCTATCTCTTTTGTTTTGAATTCTTTTGAAGTCTTGTGAGAATTAGCAAAAAGTGTTCGTTATTACCGGAGAAACCAGCCTGCTCGGCGCCATTTTAAAAGCCTCTGAGTAAATAATTTTTCGGAGGAGAAAAAGAGAAGAAGCTAAAATGTTGATAAGCAATTATTGTCCTCGCAGTAAACGGATTCAGCTCGTGATAAGATTAAATCAAACAAAACTTAGAGCAGAGTGGGAGAGACCTACTTTGTCCTGCACAAGGCAGTTTGAAGTTCCCAGCACGGACAGCCGTTCTGCCTTGGGCTAGCCCCCCTTTCCTTGCAAGCACAAAAGCTGCAAAAATCGAAGAGCATTTGCCAGCAAAACAGTTTCTTCTTTCCTTCTTGCCTGAAGGATAAGAAAACCTGATAAGACGTCAGATGGAAGATCCTCTAAACAGGTACGTAGCCAGGAATTCGGAGGCAGCTGATTTTTTGCTGCTTCCACCAGTAGGCTCCTCCCAGGAAGTCCAAAACATTTCAATTTAATTATTTAAAATGTTTTTTAAAAACATTAATTTTTGTAAGGTGGAACAGCATTCCGTGCGTTGTTTGGTCATGCCGGCCACGTGACCATGGAGACATCTTTGGACAGCGCTGGCTCTCCAGCTTTGAAAAGGAGATGACCCTACAGTCAGGAACAACTAGCACATATGTCCGAGGGGAACTTTTACCTTTACCCCCTAAGGGAGAGGAGTTATTTATTTATTAAATGTTAAATGTTTATGCTGCCCATCTCCTCCTATAAGGTGACTGGGGGGGCGGGGGCGTTCACAGGCAGATTAACAACATTTTATTTCTTCTGATCAGCCACAATTTGGGCGGGGGGGACAAAGGCTCTGCTTTCCCGGGACACCCATAGCCCAGGTTTTATAACATTCAGTCCTTGCCACTGCTGTAGATCAGCAGAAGTGGGCCTGACAAATATATCTATATCTATATCTATATCTATATCTATATCTATATCTATATCTATATCTATATCTACATCTACATCTACATCTACATCTACATCTATCTATATCTATATCTATATCTATATCTATATCTATATCTATATCTATATCTATATCTATATCTATATCTATATCTATATCTATATCATCTATATCTCTCTATCTCTATCTCTATCTCTATCTCTATCTCTATATCTATATCTATATCTATATTTCTATCTCTATATCTATATATTTATCTCTATCTATCTATCTATCTATTTTTATATCTCTATATCTCTATTTCTATATCTCTATATCTATCATCTCTCTCTCTCTCTCTACCCATCCATCCATCCATCCATATCTCTATCTCTATCTCTATCTCTATCTCTATCTCTATCTCTATCTCTATCTCTATCTCTATCTCTATCTCTATCTCTATCTCTATCTCTATCTCTATCTCTATCTCTATCTCATCTACCTACCTACCTACCTACCTACAAACATACATACATACATACATACATACATACATACATACATACATATATATATATGAACTGGGAGGGTGGGCAGGTGAAAAGCCTGTCTGCTCAGCCATGATTGACACACACACACACACACACACATATAATGAGAGCTAAATAGCTTGAAATAGATCTATACTAGTCTCCCTTTATTTATTTATCAGCACAAATACAACACACACACACACACACACACACACACACACAGGCCCACGGTCAGACAGGCAGGTCGTGCCTGAACAGACGGGCTTTTCACCTGCACCCCTCCTCCCAGTTCAATTTCGCCCTTTCTCCTCGCAACCGAGCAGCCTGTCTCTCGGTAACCAGGTCAGCTCGAGGCCAGTAAGAAAAACCTCGCGGCCGAATGAACGAAGCCGAGAAGGGGTCCTGACGCTCCCGGAGTTCACTGCCTACTTTGCGGGATTCGGAGAATGGCCGATCTTCTTCTCGTGGGGTTTACAGTCAATTCCCAAACGGGCTGAAACCGGCTTGCGAAAACCTCGGGGCGGGGGCCTCTTCTGGGATGCCAAACACCCAAAGGCTGATAACCTCCGCGATGCTCAGCCCTGCCAATTAACCCAGACCCAAAGGATGTGCAGAGAGTGCGGAGAAGAGCAGCCAAGACGATTAGGGGGACTGGAGGCTAAAACATATGAAGAATGGTTGCAGGAACTGGGCACGGCTATTCTAGTGAAGAGAAGGACCAGGGGAGACATGATAGCAGTCTTCCGATTTGAAGGGCTGCCACAGAGAGGAGGGGATCAAGCTATTTTCCAAGGCACCTGAAGGCCAGGCAAGGAATAATGGATGGGAATTGATCAAGGAAAGGTTCAACCTAGAAATAAGGAAGAACTTTCTGACAGTGAGAACAATCAACCAATGGAACGGAAGTTGCCTTCAGAAGTTGTGGGTGCTCCACCATTGGAAGTTTTCAAGAAGAGATTGGACTACCATTTTTCAGAAATGGTGCTTTGGGGGGGGGGGTTGAACTAGATGACCTACAAGGTCCCTTCCAACTTTGTTATTCTGTTATTATTATTCTGATGCAATTGGCAGGCAATCTTAAACCTTCCTATGGCAAATCGTCGCCCCAGGAATGCCTTTTCTCCCGCACATCCGATTTTTATTGGTGCTCGGTAGACAGTCGCTTCTATACTGGAGGAAAGAGACTGTTCGGTATCTGGTGCTAAACCGAGGTTGCTTGGGTGATTTATGATCCGAACCGCAATGCGATGTATTCACTAGCATGCTTAGAATGAACTTGGTTTGTGATCCACAGCGTGGAAGGTCTGGATGGAGGCAATACATTTAAGGTATAACCTATTTGAGCTCAATGACTTGGTTTAATTTGAAGAATCGCCAAACTGGATATTGAATCTTGGACCCTGAAATATCAAGGATTAAATTTCTCTCTCTCTCTGACTGTGAGCTCACATAGCTCAGTAATCTATAATGAGAGTGTTGGTTTTTTTTAAATCTAATAACTTGTATTATCGATAAATTATGATTTCTGTTCATTTGTATGGCTGAGGTCTAATCCTGCAATGCTTCACTTGTTTGGGGTGAATGGGGAAATAATCCATCTGAACTAAGTGGGAGTTATTTCCTTTTTTTTAATGAATATTACAATTCTATAAATGGAATGACAAATGTATTAGAATTATGAATGTAAAAAAAGAATAATAATTATGTGAATGTATATATAGAGAACAAAAAAACCCTTTCATTCAGGTTGTTTTGTTTACCATCCCTCGCCTATTTTGACACCACCTTCTTCTCCATTCCTTTTCTCCCTCCCTCCCTTCTCTACTTCCTTCCTTCCTTCCTCTTTTTCCTTCCTTCTTCCCTTACCTCTCCTCTCCTCCTCTCTTCCTCTTTCCCTTCCTACCCTCTCTCCTTCTCTCCTTCTCCCTTCCATCTTCCTCCCCTCCTCTTCTTCTCATCTCCTCTCCTCTCTTCCTTTCTCTCCCTCTCTCCCTTCTCTACTTTCTTCTTTCCTCCTCTCCTTTCCCTTCCTTCTTCCCTAACCTCTCACCTACTTCTCTCTACCTCTTCCCTTCTTCCCCTCTCTCCTAAGTGGGAGTTATTTCTGAATAGATCCACAAAGAACTGCACTGCAAATTTGTGTTGTATCCTTTCTTGGAAGTCAACCTAATTTCGAATTAATTAGAATTCCACATCAGATTGGAGAAGGGCAGCAGGCAAACCTGCCCTTGGCTTTTGATGACAAATTGGGAAGTTCTAGGAATGGTCTCTGTGACCATTTCTCCGCTATTGATTTAAAGCAGGATTCATCTGTTCTTGTCTTGGCCAAAGCAATCCCATCATAACCTTGGCTAAAATAAAAGCCTATCTCTTGCCCCTCTCGTGGTTCTCCATTGATGGGTTTGATGGGATTCCCCATTGATGGGAATTGTGTTCCATTGATAAGATGTACAGGTTCGCCACTCAATACAGAATAGCAGTGTTTCTTTTTTCCCCCTTTCCCTTTGCTGCTTCCCCATAGCATATAAACAGCCACATGGAAAACATCCACCACAAGGGCACTTCAGCACGAACGAGGCGTGCCTGCCATTACTGCCCATTTCTGTAATTTGGGGATTCACAATATGGCATCCTTAAGACTACTTTGGAGAGCCGAGGTGGCGCAGTGGTTAGGGTGCAGTACTGCAGGCCACTTCAGCTGACTGTTATCTGCAGTTCAGCAGTTCTAATCTCACCGGCTCAAGGTTGACTCAGCCTTCCATCCTTCTGAGGTGGGTGAAATGAGGACCCAGAGTGTGGGGGCGATATGCTGACTCTGTAAACCGCTTAGAGAGGGCTGAAAGCCCTATGAAGCGGTATATAAGTCTAACTGCTATTGCTATTGCTACTTTGTTGAGCCATCCCCCTACGCTTCATTTGGGCGAGATTTGTCTTAGAAAAAAAAAGTGAAATGGAACGCACAGGTAGAAATTCTTAATGAATCAAACTGACATGATTAATTCAGCTGAGCAATTCCGAAAGTTGGGAGGAGCATAACAGGACACACTAAAAAAAAAAGGGAACACAGACCTCGAACCATAGAAGACTCACTACTCCCAACAGAAAAACAAAATCCACCTTTACCAAAAAATAAATGGTAAAAGCTCAGAATGGAACTCACTTCAAACACCTCCAAAATGACCCTTCCGTAACTCCTCTGCCGGTCTTCGGTCTGGAAATACACTCTATTAAAAGGTTTGTCTGTCCCGGCAGCCAATAAATCTTCGCCAATCTAGAATGCTCGATTCTTCCTGGAGAAAAGACGGCTGCCCTATCCGGGCCATTTAAGAACTGGATTAACTAGCTTTGAAGTGGGTTTGTGATATGAATCGGGATCTAGAGAAACGTCTGAATTTAGACTAAGAAAGTCCACCAGAAAAGGGAAAGTGTTTTTTAAAAAGGCCAGAGCAAATCGTGAAGTTCACGCATCAGTCAAAAAAGCCGCAGCGTCCAGCCTCATCGACAAGATGGTTTAAGCGAAGACCCCCGGGGGGCCTACAATAAAGGCCATTTTCCTTTGCAAAAAAAAAGGTGGGGGAGGGTAATTATAAAGAAGCTCTAGGGAAGAATGAGACGGGAGAGAGGCTGGGTTCGTGTCCCAGTAGTGCTTCCAAGCAACCCATACATGCCCCGGTTTTCCTTGTTAAAGTCAAAGTCGCAAAATCTTTCCTTTTTCAAATATCTGCCATCTTGTGAAGTAAGCCACAACGCTTCTACTTTTTACACAATTACCAGATTTCCAAGTTTTGGTTATCCTCGAGTAACCTGCCTCTCTTACAGAGATTCCCTAGGGTTTGGCAAGTCGCAGTTGTCCTAAGATGAGTAAGGACCAATGAACACCCAGACGGAGGTCATAATTGGGAGTAAGGGACCGATGAATTCAACGAGGCTTATTTCCAAAGAAACTCAACTAAAACGCTTTGGAAACAGGAAGTTGGATGTCAATTAAGACTCCCCCCCCCTCAACCATCTGGGGAAAGCCAATCTAGTGGTGGTGGTGGGGAGGGAGGGAGGGAGGGAGAGGTTGTGGGGTCTGGAGACCCCCTCCCAGTCGCTTCTGTCAAATGGGACTTAGTACTTTCCTGGGAAAGGCCGAAAGCAAAGTCCATTAAAATGAATGTATTTTATAGTTCTCCAATTAACCTCCAGGCCGTCGAAGATTGGATACCTCCATTCTACTGTGGGATGGACTCCCAATTACGTACACCCGACAGCGCCTTAAAATGCGAATCCTGCGATCTTGACGTTAGAAGTGATCACTTAATAAAGCCAGTTGACGAAGTCTATCTGCTTTGTTGTAAATCCAAATTCGCATATAGTATTATTAGGTACATCTATGCCACGTGTGACTCCTCCGTACTTACTGATGTTTATTACTACCTCATTCTCTGAGGTCAGTGATAACAGATCACTAGTAGCAAAAGTTCAGTAATCTGTAATGAGGATATTTTTTAAAAAAATCTAATAACTTGTATGATAGATAAATTCGACAATAACACTTAACCCCAGAAATGGCCCTATTATTACCCAGTAGTAGGAGTAACAAGAGGTGCCATTTTTAAAAACGAGTTTTTGGAGTTACAAGCCGGTTCTCGATCTGGTGGCTCAAAATAAAATAAAAAAATCCCTTAGTTTAAATTGGACTCACTGGACTAGACCCTGCGCCGAAAGCTAGTCGAAACAACGGACTAGATCTGTTAATCGCAATCAGCTATTCTGGCTTCGATCCCCAACCTCACTACTACTGCTCCATCTGTTGCAGGGACTACTGGAGTAGCCGTCCTGAATTATTCAGGTGTTTGTTTTTATTTCCTCCTCGCTTCTTAAACTCTCGGTTTTTTTTGTCGATGAAGCGAAGGGAGCTGATTTCTCCGAAAGAGCAGGAAAGTTGAAAAGGGGATTATCGAAGGAAGCGCAACTTCTGTCGTGTATTTCGGAGAGGGTCGATCCAATTCCCGCCGGATGAATCCAATTGCTCCCCCCCCTCCCCAGTTCTCTTATGCAGCGCTAGGTGAAAATCCACACGGCCAGCCTCGCCTCTTCCTCCCCCCCCCCTCCACCTTCTAGGCGGCTTTGCTGAAGCGTCCAGCGCCGAAAGGCTGGCATCCAATTCTCTGTCCCTTTGGCAAAGCGGCTGGTGTTATTTCCGACGGATTCGGTTTAAAAATAATAATAACACACACACACACACATTGGGAGGGGAAAGAAACAGGAAAAGGGGAAGAGAAGGAGAGAGGGAGGGAAGGAAGGAAAGGAGAAGAGTTTGTAAAAACAAATAAGTGACTCAGCGGCGCTGTTTATATTGGGGGCTGCCTTTTCCCCCCGTTTCTTTTTCATCCGTGCATGACTCCGCTTCGCCCGCCTCCCCGTTTCCCCGCCTTGGCAAAAGCAGCGCTCCTTTGCCAGGCGGCGGCGGCGACTGGCCGGCAGGGGGCGCTGCGAGGGTCCAGCCAGCCGCTGCCACCGCTGCAGTTGTCCTGGTTGGTTCGGCATCGAGTTAACACAATGTTCAAAAGCGGCCGGGGAGTCCGAGGAACCCTCAAAGCCCCTGCGCCAGCCGCTCAGAGCCCGCCGAGCCCGGGGCTGCTGCTGCTGCTGCTGCTGCTGCTACGAAGCGGAGGGAGACTGCGAGAGAGGCATGCAGCTGAGGGCGGCCGCGGCGCTTTGCCTCTGCTGCCTCTGGAGCGCCTGCCACCTTCGCTACGGGCAGCTGGACGCCGCGGCGGTTCGGCCTCCGGCAGCGGCCAGTGACGCGGCGACCGCGGGGGCGGGCGGCCCGGGCCTCTCGAAGTCAAAGCCCGGCCAGAGGCTCGACGGGGACGGCGGTGTCTTCGGGAACGGCACGGTGGTGCCGCACGACTACATGGTCGCGCTTTACCGCCGCTTGGCCGGCGGTCGGGATCCACCCCGGCCGGAGGGAGAGAGCAACGATGCCCCGGGCAGCCGCCCCAACACCGTCACGGGCTTCGCGGACCAGGCGCGGGCACAGCCGCGAGGTGAGCAGCCCCCCACTCCCCCCAACAAGCGCTCTGCTTAGCCGAGTTCTTCGTGAGTGGGCTGGTTTGCCCGCAGAGCCGTCTCGGGAAATGCGCTGCATCCAGACGCGTTGCGCCAGAGTCTTTCCCCTTCCTTTTATCCTTTTGCTCCGGGATAGCGAGTTGGATTGGCTCGGTCGGAGTACCTTAATGGAGAAGAGAGCCCCCCTCCCCTCCACTTCCACCTCGCTATTTAAAAGTGCTCTTTCTGTCTAAACTGGGTGGTTTGGATTGGATTGGATTGGATTGTTTATTTATATGCCGCCCTTTTCCCTGGGGGGACTCAGGGCGGCTCACAATCAAAAGGAAGGGGGGGACAGACTTTTACATATAAGACAGTACACGATTAAAACGCAACATTCATACCATTCGGGTTTGGTATTGGGGAGGGGGAGGTCGGTAGGCTGCGAGCCGTTTTGGTTTAACTCTGCTTCGAGATTTTGTAGTAAATGAGGGCGATGAATTTGGGGAGTTGGGGGGTAAAGGAAACCCCCGTCGTCCTGTTGGGAAATAATTAGCCTTGTCCTTGTTCCCTTTCGCCGCCTTCTCACCAATTCTTGCAAGTGTTTGGTTTTGCCTTTAAAAAAAAAAAATGAACGAACATGCCAACGAATCCAACTACAAGGAATCGATCCGGCGATACTAAACCTCAGACAGAAGCTCTCTGAAAAGTAATAGCCGTTCGATTTATATACCG
>NW_028261385.1:135984610-136012110 GCF_051295495.1 Thamnophis sirtalis | reverse complement strand
TAACTGATCATCCTCAGAGAAATATATCGTGGGTACGCGTGGATTGGAATCTCTGCCAAAAGAATTTTCAGCTTTGTTTATATTTGTAGATCCTATGAATTTGCAAGTGAAGGATCGCAGATATCTACTGATAAAAGTTCACGTTTCAGTATGTCGGCGAGGCAGGAACGCTAGATTATGGCTCGGAAGCCGCCGGGATAAATTAATGGATTTAGGAGGAGGCGTCGCTAGAGTCTTAAGATAGGGGTGGGGGTTTGTGGAGTTTGAAGTGGTTGAATTACTCTTTCAACCTGCTCTGATCTTTTGCCGATTTCTTTTTTATTTGTTAATTGCACAACATCGTTAAGGAATTGAGTGCTCTGTTCACCAGGAGAGAGAGAGAGAGAGAGAGAGAGAGAGAGAGAGAGAAAGAGGGAGGGAGAGAAAGAGGGAGGGAGGGAGGGAGGGAGAGGGGAGAGAGAGAGAGAGAGAGAGAAAGAAAGAAAGAGGGAGGGAGGGAGGGGGAGAGAGAGAGAGAGAGAATTTTTTTTATAACATTGTTGATTCAGTTTGAGGAGGTTCCCTAAATCAAGGAAATTAAACTGATTTGCGCTATCCTTCTAACAGAAACTGCAGCCGTGCGAGGGCTATTAGCTACTTTATGTTTTGTCTGTCCTATTTTTCCCCCCTAACCACGCGAATGTTCTTTTCTTCGCTGATTTCGGAATAAGCCTCGCTTAATTCAGCGATTCGGACTTACACCATTGCTCCTTCTTTTATCGCTCGGGGAAAACAATAGAAACGGGAGGGAATCACGTTGCGTTTAGACTTCGCAAGCGGGCGTACCCTAGCAGGCCTCTTCCGAAGAGAAAAAAAAATCCCAAAACAAAAAAGCAACACTTTCTAAAATATCAGAATCTGCCTTTAAGGTTAAGGACAGACCTGCAACTACCTACAAACCCCAAAACTCTTGTATTAAAATCTACCCGATCTTTAAATGGAGAACACATTAATCTAAAGGTCTCCTGTTGTTGTGTTGCTGTTGTTAGTTAGCTGCTTAAATATTATTCGGGCGCAGTTGGAGGACTCCAACTCCCCATTAAACTACCCCAGGATGGACCATGAGACTTGTGTTCCTGCAATACCTGGCCACACGTCTGTATGCTCAACTTTTCACCCTAAGTCAGCAATCGGCAATTTCTTGCCTGCTCTCACAGCATAAAGGGCGGCAGACGAACTGTGAGTTTGGATGAACTGTGAGCAACCCCGAATGAAAGTCGGGGTGTTTTAGAGGCGGGCCAAAGGAAGTGGATCCAGCTGCAGGGAAAGAATATCGGGGCAAGTTTGATTTTAAGTTTTGAGGTCCCGATGCTGCAAGAAGTAGGAGTCGAGGTTTCTGGAGTCCTGGTGGCTTTGAGATGCCTCTGAGGTCTCCTAAAGCAGTGTTTCTCAACCTTGGCAACTTGAAGATGTCCGGACTTCAACTCCCAGAATTCCCCAGCCAGCATTCGCTGGCTGGGGAATTCTGGGAATTGAAGTCCGGACATCTTCAAGTTGCCAAGGTTGAGAAATACTGTCCTAAAGGCTGTGGTTACTGAAGACACGGCCCAGGGTCCTTGCTTAACGGATAGCTCAGCATCTGTTTTTTTCAAGACTCCTGTTTCCTCTTGGGGGAGAAAAAGCACCTTTGGGACAACCATGGTCTGGATCAGGGGTCTCCAACTTTGGCAACTTTTAAGACTTGTGGACTTCAACTCCCAGAGTTCCTCAGCTAGCAAAGCAAAGCCAGCAAAGGAAAGCTGGCTGAGGAATTCTGGAAGTTGAAGTCCACAAGTCTTAAAAGTTGCCAAAGTTGAAGACCTCTGGATGGTTGAGAATCTCCATAGACACTTCAGCATCTGAACTGCCGGGTGATGCCGCTTGGACGGGAACAAGGGAGTCTTTACACCGCCCCAAGAGCTGCAATGGAGAGAGATCGCAAGTTTGGCCGACCCGAAATTGAGCTAGCCGTCTGCTGGCTTCCCCGGTCTGCGCGCCGAGCTCGGCCGCAGGTGGAGAGAAGGCAGAAGGAGACGCTATTCTGGGAGCGAAATGAATAATAGCCTGTAACGCTCTGAAAGGCTCTGCTAGTTGGTTCTTTGCTGTCCCTGCCGCCGCCTTCCCCCTTTTCTCTCGGAATGGCCACTCCTTGCAAGGAGAGGGGGAGACTTCCAAAGAGCCAAGGGCAGGAAAGGGTCCTTTGCAATTCATCGAGTTCAATGGAGGATGCGAGGACCAGAAACAGGGCACCCCGTTTCAAATCTGTTCCAGCGAAGTATGGGGATCGCCGTTCCCAGAATTCCCAGCCAGCAGGTCCCCAAGTCACCCATCCCCAATACACCGGGAGGCCCCATAGACTGGGGGAGGAAGATATTGATTCCGATCCTCACTCGGACGCGCAAGGTTTTCTACAACTATTATTTGCTCCAGCTATGGTGGCTCCCTATTCGGGGTGGCAGAAACTCATCTGATTGCTCTTGTTGGGAAGAAAGAACAACGACAAGGAGCTCCCCAGAAACCCCCAGTTGGCCACTATAAGTGACCAGCATGGTCATCTTTCAATCAAGCCATTAATAAGCCCCACAATTAATGAGTGCCGTGGGCCCCATCCTCCAGCTACCAAAGATCCAGTCCCTTTGAAATCCAGCTGGCTTCATGGGTCTATGTAACTATGGCTATGTTGAAGGAATTTGCCATGATCTCCTCCCAGAATCCGCCCTCTTCCCCCCCCCCATTTCCTGATGGTCTCTCCCACAAATACTAACCAAATCTGACCTACTTAGCTTCGGAGGTAAACTAAGGTCAAGTAATATCTCCAGGTACCGCTGAACTAAAATTCCCAGCAGCTCTAATTAGGATATTTCAAGTGAGAACGATAGCTCAGCAACATTAGGAAGGCCAGAACTTCTGGTTCCTTGTTTTGATTTGATTTATTGGATTTCTATGCCCAGAGGGACTCAGGGCGGCTCACAAACCAAAATAGGGGGGGGGGGGATACAACAGAAGGAAAAACAACAAGGGACAAACAACTACAAACAATTTAAAAAAACACTCAACAACCAGTTCGAGCTGGGGCGGGGAATCCGTCAGCCCCAGGCCTGTCGGAACAACCAGGTTTTAAGGGCTTTGCGGAAAGCCTGAAGGGTGGTGAGGGTCTGAATCTCCAGGGGGGGGGGTCGTTCCAGAGGGCTGGAGCAGCCACAGAGAAGGCCCTCCTCCGGGTGGTAGCCAATCGGCATTGGCCAATAGATGGAATTCGGAGGAGGCCTAATCTGTGGGATCTAATAGGTCTGTTGGAGGTAATTGGCAGCAGGCGGTCTCTCAAGTTGCTCACCTTACTTGGCCATGGGTGATTCATGGGAGCCACATCCTACAGTACTACGTCACTGATCAAAAGTACTGATAATTTTCATTAAAAAAAGGTATGAACTATATCTACTAGAACTGTTGAGAAAGCCCTTCTGAGAATCTTTCCTTTCATTCTTTCATTGATTTTGCCTCTTCCTTCCCTTTATTTATTTTAATATTAGGGTGTATATTTACTGTCACATCTGGTTACTTTAATTAATCCCAGGAAAAGTCCATGTCTGGTTTCTAATGTAAATGAGCCGAGATAGGAAGGGGATTCAGATGGGTCGCCCCCATAAGGGATTAACTCACTCAACACTATTCTCGTCCTCCACCTTCTCTCCTGGAGCATTTAAATAAAGAAAATGTGCATGTAGGCACACATGTGAACAAATAAAATGATCCTCGACAGACCAGGGAAATGTTTAACTTGGCTCATAGCAATGAAGAGGGTGGGTAGTGTGGGAAGAAAAACATGGCCCCATTTCTCTCTCCCTCCCTCCCCCCCATTCTCCGCTTGGACTGGGAAATAAATGCAGATGCTTGCTATACGGTTCCTTCATTGTCTCTTGACCTGCCAAGGGTGGAAGGTTTTAGGTGGGTCATTTTTATGGACAGATCCTCTCCAACTGAACTTTTAAAAAGGAGATAGATTTCAGCCCCCAAATTATCCTGCTCCCTGTACGCATTTTCCAAAGCCATTTTTGAACTCCTTCCCCCCCCCACCCCATGTTGTGCTGAGACATTTTCTGCACATGCTGAAAAGCACAATTTAATGCAATTTCACGAGGCTTTATGGGAGAACAGTGGATTCCACTTCTTTGAGTGTGTGGTCCAAGTATCTTTGTAGATGAGCAACAGATCCAACTTCTGGGGGTGATGGGGGTTCTTATGGGGGGGGGGAGAACAGAATTTGGCCCAAAACCTTATCCAAACAGCAACTGTATTCAATTGGTCCGAAAAAACTAGTGGGAATAAAGCAGGGAAAGTGGGTAGCCCAGCTGGCACTGAAAGCGTTGGTAGACCGGGCAGGCAGACAGGCAGGGAATCCCTTTTGGTACAGAGCCAGCGGGACGGAGCCGCTCTTGCTGTCCGGGCTCAACAAGGCAGCTTCCACCCATCCATTTTCTCTTCTCTTCTTCCAGACGACTCTTCTCGGGAGGCCGGCCAGCAATACCTCTTCGACATCTCTACCTTGGCGGAAGCGGACGAAATCGTAGGGGCCGAACTGAGGATCTTGCGGAAAGCCGCCGAAAACAAGAGCTTGGCGTCGTCCCCGGAAGGGATGCTCCATCGCCTGCTGATCTCCATTTGCCCCGACCAAACAGAAGACCGGGAGCCGGGCCTTTTGGACTCCAGAGCGGGAGACCTTCTGGGCTCCGGAGACGCTGCTACTACGCCCCAGTGGGAAGTCTTCGACGTCTGGGCAGCCTTGAGGCCCTGGGCCCAGCCAGGCGGACGTCCCGAGCGCCCGCCCGTGCTCTGCTTTTGGCTAAGGGTCGTCTCGGCCCAGACCGGGAAGCTCTTGTCCCCCCGGCAGCTAGGCTTCGGCCGGGAGCGCCCATCGCAGCCCCACGAGAGGGCCCTGCTGGTGGTGTTTTCTCGCACCAAGCGGAAAGACAACCTCTTCAAGGAGATCCGCCAGAAGATCCGGACACTGAGCGGCGGCGGCGGCGGCTCCGAGCTCCCGCCGGGGTCCCACGAGTTATTAAGCCCAGGCGCTCTGGCCAAACAGCAGCGGCGGAGGCGGCGGACGGCGCTGGCGGGCCGGGCCTCCGGCGGGCGAAGCCAAAGCAAAAAAACCAGGAGCCGCTGCAGCCGCAAAGCGCTGCACGTCGACTTCAAGGAGCTGGGCTGGGACGACTGGATCATCGCGCCCCTGGATTACGAGGCCTACCACTGCGACGGCGTGTGCGATTTCCCGCTGCGCTCCCACCTGGAGCCGACCAACCACGCCATCATCCAGACGCTCATGAACTCCATGGCGCCCGAGGCCACCCCGCCCAGCTGCTGCGTGCCTTCCAAGCTCAGCCCCATCAGCATCCTCTACACCGACTCCGGCAACAACGTGGTTTACAAACAGTACGAGGACATGGTGGTGGAGAGCTGCGGCTGCAGGTAACGGCGGCGGCCGCGTGGCAGCCTCGTCTTTTCGCTCGCCGGCTCCGCTCCGGCCTCGCTCCTTGGCGGGCGCGATCCCCCGCCGAGCGGAGCAGGCGCACCGCGGCCTCGCAACCCAGCGGCCTTCGTGTTTTGGGGCCTGCAGGGCCCCCGCATCCTCTCCGCAAATTTCCTTTCAGGGAGAGAGGCGAGGGTTGGCTTCTGCCTCCGAGCTGAGCGATGGGGTTTGCTGCCTCTCGCCCTCCGACGGCTTCCGAGGTTTGGGATAAAAAAGGCCACCGAACCGGCACTTTATAAAGAAACGGGGAGAGGGAATCTCTTCTCCAAGAAGTCTCCGGGACTTTTCCACCTGCCTGGAGGTTAGCTGACTTTGACAAGTGTCTGTCTGAGTAGTTTTCTAACTTTTCTGATCTTTGGCGAAGCAGTGGCGACATATGCGTCTCTGTGTGATGCACATACATACAAACACAATATCTGCACATGCACACACATCCTATGCTTCCTTTGTATTTCTGAAATATATTCTGAGGTTCGCAGGTCAGGCTGATGAGATTTAGGTTCCCCGGTCTTTGGCGAAGCAGCTGCAACATGTGTGTGTATGAATCACACACATAAACACAGTTTCTACACATATGCATACACACGCATCTCACACTTCCTTTGTGGCTCTGAAGTATACTTCAAAGGCCCACCGTTCGCAGAGGTCAGGCTGATGTGGTTTAGGTTCTCTGGGGACAGTTATTGGGGACACTCCCAAAATTCACTAGCAACTGCCTTTTGAGTGGATGCCTGGGAATTCTGGACCAGCTGGGATCCCACAGGAATACCGTGACCCGTCAAAACCGCGGTCCACTAAAGTGCGCCCGATTAAAGCGCGTACGTGACGTCATCAGCAGCGCGACAAATAAAATTAAAAATAAATTAAATTGAAATAAAAATAAAATTAAAGCAAGCCGATTCACATAAAGGTAAGGGTTAGGGTTAGGGTTAGGGTTAGGTTAAGGGTTAGGGTTAGGGTTAGGGTTACGTTAAGCGTTAGGGTTAGGTTAAGGGTTAGCGTTAGGTTTAGCGTTAGGTTAAGGGTTAGGTTTAGGGTTAGGTTAAGGGTTAGGTTTAGGGTTAGGTTTGGGGGGGTTAGGGTGAGGTTTTCACGTTAATTTTAAATTTACCGCTCACAGTGTGCTGTTTTCGTCGCGCTGTGATGACGTCACGTACGCGCTTTCGTCGAGGGCGCTTTAGTCTACCGCGTTTTTGTGGTGGAACCCAGGAATACAATTCAGGGGATAGGATCCCAGAGGAATACAGTTTTGCAAACCACTCTGACCCTTTCATTTCCAAGGACTTCCATTGTTCCCTCTTGAAGGTTGCACCTTGTACCTATTAATCTTGATAGCTTTCTTTCAGAAGTTAGGTTTTTAGAACCACACAGTGGTTTCCTTTCCATTTCCAAAAAAAAAGTTCTCCAGAGGCATGAAAGGAGAACCTCCCTGCAGCTCTTGAAAGCATTTGTGTCATTTCCTGGAATGGGGTGTCTTCCCGGTGTACTGCAAAGCACCTTTTGGGAACTGAACCAGAAGTGTTCACAACCCTATAGGTTACCACAAAAAAAGTCTTCCTTTAATTCATGAGCCTCTACATTTGACAACTTTATGGACTTCAACTCCCAGAATTCCCCAGCTAGCTTATTCTTTCATGGCATGCCTGGCCGGGGAATTCTGGGATTTGAAGTCCACAAGTCTTAAAGTTGCCATCTTTGGAGACCCCTGCTTTAGTGTCATGTTAACACACTTCAATTACCCCACAGCAGATCCTTAGCATTTTTTAAATTATTATTAAGAAGAGAAACTGGCCTTATTCTCATCATTCTCTGAAGTAGGGAGCTTTTGTAGAAACACCCATAATGTGTTAATTACCTTAGTGAATACCATCCCCTGGCCTGTAATTAATATTTTATTTAAAGTTTTAAACTCTATGGAGAGTAATTATTTCAAATTGGAAATCATTTTTCCTGTTCAGATTAGTTGGGGTATGTTTATGTGTATATACAAGCAAACACATGTGCATACTATATCTTGATAAAAATGGTGAAGGGTCAACAAGTTGTCATTCCTACTTTTGGTCTTGCCTATTTCCCCTGCAGATGAATAATGAATAAACATTGGCCAGGTGTTTAATAATAATCATTACCACTATTGATTGAGGGTCGAAAGACATTTTTCCTACTGCCACAAAATTGCTGAGAAAATTAAGTTTGTCATTGATAAAATATCATACAGATGTGGAGCAAAAAAATCCTTGTTGCTAGAACAACTTAGGGAGGTGTGGATTTAAGGGACAGTGAAGGCCTTTGATGTTCTTCAAATATATTGAATATTTACTCCTATCGATTCCGGACAGAATGTCCAATGGCAAGGATTGTCGAAGTTCCAATCCAAAACTTCTGGAGAATATCAAATTGTCTAAAGTAATCCCAGTGTTCTCCCTCCAATTTCCCTTTTTTTTGCCAGTGTCCTTTCAGTGTTATTTTTATCTTCACAGAGTATCTCCGGGGGTAGGGCATAAATAGGTCACCACAAATTCATTTCAGAGAAAGTTAGTGGATGCACTCAGGGAAATATTGAGCCAGATGTTGCTCAAAGTCTGCTAGAGATCTCAAATATTGAATCAAGCTTGTCCTCGGATTGCCCAGCTTAAATCTAGTATTTTGTTTCTTATCTATGGAGGATGCAATGGGATGTGTTAGCCAATGGCCTTAACTGTAGATTTATTCAGGAATCTGAAGTGCCGAAATGGCTAAAAGCAACATGAGGTGGTAGCAAAATAGCACTGCTATAACATCTTACCAATTATTGATTGTAAATACTTCTGAGTCAGTCATCTGTTCTGTACAAAGAGCTGAGGGGAGATAACCTTTGTGTTGAGGTGGTGCGCATGGATCATCTATGGCAGTGGTTCCCAAACTTGGCAACTTTAAGACTTGTGGACTTCAACTCCCAGAATTCTCCAGCCAGCAGAGCAAGTCTTAAAGTTGCCAAGTTTGGGAACTACTGATCTATGGGATCGGAAATCCCAGTGAAATGAGCAAAGTGAAATCAATCAGTCCTCAGCGTGCAGTAAGAATTTCCCTAAATTCTTAACTTGGTCTCCTTTGTGTTATTAGCCGTAATGGAAAACTCAATTAACACAAGTAAAAGGAATGCTCCAGATCAGAGTAAACAGATTGCAGACAAGCTTGCACGACTTACTATTTTAAATAGAGCTCTGAACATCCAGGTACAAATAACAACTCCGTATATAAATATGAAGAATTAGGAATTGAGAGTACGTCCTAAATTGAATCCAAAAAATTGAGATACCATCTATTAGATTTTGTTTAGGAGAAGGGATTTTTTTTGATAATTATTAATTGTTACTGGAGGGAGGACGGACCCTCTCTCTACCCCAAATCACCCACCAGTAAATGTATATTCTATTTTAATGGCAAAAACCTCATTTCAATAGCCTAAGTATAATTATGGGGTAGCATTTGAATGGAGCTTCTTGTTTTGGGGAGCATGTGCTTCTACTGAGATGGATTTCACAGTCTGCTTTTTGCCATATTGGCAGAAGTTCATGGGAGCTGACTCAATGAGCTTTAAATTGGGAAATATTGCTATATCAGTGAACACATGCTTTAAAAACAAATTCATTTGTTGATAGAATAAAAGACAGAAAGTTATCTCAGAGATGAATGAATGATTTTGCTTCATTTAGCACAAGATTTTCAAACTTGGCAGCTTTAAGATGTGCGGACTTTAGTTCCCAGAATTCCCCAGCCAGCATACTATTTACATCTTAAAGCTGCCAAGTTTGAAAAACATTGATTTAGCTATTTTTCATGAATTGTTAGGACCCTCCTGAGGTTTTTCCCAGCTCTTCCTCCTATTCATTTGCTTTCTTGATGGATGAATCTTATTGCCTCGATATTGGAAATGATCTATAGCTACCATGATGGGTACTGCTGGCTGAATTGTCCATGAACCTGACCACTTTCCAAATTAGTGGCCAACATTAATCTTTTTTTAAGCAATAGACTCTACAGTTTAAAAATGCAGGGTCTGAGGAAGTATGTAATTATAGTCCTCAATCATTCATTGTTCAGTTAAGACCACCAGTTATAACACTCTGAGAGATGGACGTATCTACTTTTCCCACACCATAGATAATTGTAGATTGCTTTATGATGTTCTCCTCACTGGATTTTAGTCAAACTAAGATTTTCTAAATGTAGATTTCCCCCATAAAGTAGATGTTACAGCTGCTTGATTGATTAGTTTAATTATCTTTAAAAAGGTTATCTTGTGATAAAATGGCTGTTGATGTTTCAAGTTTCTAAGAATTCAGTATTCTGCTGCAACTTTAAAAAAAAATCAAAATATGGTAAAGCTTGCAAGATACACCTGCAATAAATACAGAATATCCTTGATTCAACCCTAGGAATTTCCCGTAATCTAAGGCACTATCTAAAATATTAGGGGAGGGTCAATGTTGCACAGGATTGGAATTGGAGTTTGCTTTACCTGGATTGTTGTGAATTACCACTTCCAGCATGTTTCAGCATTGGCCAGGGGCTGCTAGGAGCTATAAATCTCCTCCAACATCTGTTCCCCATTGCTGGTGTAGATAAAACTGAATTAGAAAGTCATGTGCCATTGTTGTATAGCTGTCATGCGCTTTCCCATCGCCGTTAGTGCTTAACAAGCATCTCCTATAGCACAAAAAGTCACGGCATTCTGTTTTTTTCCTTTCACAATGCAGCATGATTGGCATGCTCAGCTGCCAACCTTAAGTAAAACAGCCGTTATTATTATTCACCATTTATTAAAGAGACAGAAAACAAACACTGGACTTGTTAGATTGGAATCCCCCTTAGAGCCAAGGTGGCGCAGTGGTTAAATGCAGCACTGCAAGCTACTGCTAGATCAGCAGTTCAGCGGTTCAAATCCCACCGGCTCAGGGTTGACTCAGCCTTCCATCCTTCCGAGGTGGGTAAAATGAGGACCCAGATTGTTGGGGGCAATATGCTGACTCTCTGTAAACCGCTTAGAGTGGGCTGAAAGGCCTATGAAGCGGTATATAAGTCTACTGCTATTATGTGCTGGGCATTAGCAGGGTTATTTTTTGGGAAAGTCCACTCAGACTGAAGAGGCCCAAGAGGTGCCATCTCAATTGTAGCCTCTCTTTCTATTGGCAGAAGTCTTCTGAAGCACAGAGGGAGGTCAGATTTGTTTGCTCAACTTCTGCTTCCGATTATGATCTTTTCCTGCCAATCTGGCGTCTCAGTGATTGAAGGCTTGTTAATAACACTGCCAGGGAAGGTTACAAGAGGAGATAAATGTGTTGCAAGTCCTTCAGCTGGATTGTTCATTTCTTTGGGCTTCCGGAGTGAGGCAGAAGAAAAAAAAAATTACAGAATGCCCATGTCCTTAATTATATCTGAAGATCATAGTATTCCATAGATTCCGCGCAAATCTGAAACCTATGTATCTTTTATGTTTGCATTTAATATTCTGAACAAGATAAACTTTTCATTTTCATCCTCTTTTTTTTTTTTAGTTTAAAGAGATCACCCGAAACCACAGTTGGATCCCCTCTTGCTTCATATTTTCTTTCTTTTTTTAAAAAAATCTTTATTAGTTATACATTTTTTTAAAGAGTAAAACATACAAATACAAATACAATTTTAAACCTACAACCCCCCCCCCCCCCCGCGGTGACAGTCATTCACAGCCCAACTTTTTTTTTTCCTTCCTCATTGTTAGGTCTCTAAGCCGCATCTTCTCATTACAAAATTCAGGGATCTATTACAATACCCAAGTTCACTTTTAGTTCCCATTGTTAACAACTGCTATTTAACTTTCCCCGTTTTAAGTCCCTGCTGTTCTCCTTGTCGCCCACATATACCATAGGTTCCAGCTAAGATAATGTTCCGTTTCTCCTTTGTCCCTCATGATATTTTCGATATCATGTTTGTTCTACAGATGCATTAGTGGAGTATGGAAAAGGCTCTTTTCTAGCAGGGAAGAATTTAATATGGATTAAGTTGGCTTTCAACATGCAGGCATTAAAATGATATTTTCTCCATCTTTGCATCTCTCTTTCACGTGGAAAGGAATATCCTCCTTATGGCTCATCATATGCATTTTAGAGACAAGGGACAGCACCTTTCAAACTTACCTGATCAGGATTGAACTGAGATGCAGCTTAAATAGAAATTAGACTGAGAAATTATTGAAGTAGACCTTGGCAGGTCCAAGTGATGCTTGCAGTTAGACATATAAGTATACAGTCCTATTATTGATAGGAGTGCATTGTAAGTGAGAAGCCTGAAAAGAGATTGTCTAGATGGTCTTTGGCCTTTTGATTGTGTTGTGTTAGCCCCCCCCCCCAATTAGATTTTAGAGTAAAATACAGAATGCTTCCCTCTTACTTCCTGTTAAATCCTTTACATGGATATTTGCTCTGATTTAATCTTTCACAGCCTCTAACTGAACTATAGTTTGGGACACATTTCATTAATAAACATATTTCCAGTTTGCACATGTTAGGAATTTCAGGTTTGATACTGTACATTATTACCTTTCATCGCTCTCCACTGTTTACCACCATCTCCGTGTGACAGCATATAAAATGCAGTATAAATATAAAATCAGTATTAAGCTCCTATTGTAGCAAAAAAAACAATATTATAAATTATGTAAAATTATAAAATCATTGTAAATATATGGAAGGGATCTGATACTAATCTGAAAATCAATCTCGCCAGGCTTTATGATTCAGTATCTTTTATACTTGTCTGAAATGATTCAAGTCTGATTGGGTAATGTGTACTTTTTTCAAAAAAAGGTGCTTTGCACTCCATCCCCACCCCTAAAACTTTGTATTTTCTAATATAAATTGGAGCCCTTAATTGGCACTTATTGAATGAATACCATTGGAATAAAGCTTCTCTCAGATATAAAGCTACCTGTGGTGTACATACTGTATAAAAACATGGCAGGAGAGGCTCTGCAATCAATATTTAATCAGGGAGATGGTACAGGGGAGAAAAATATATATCCAGCTGAGATAAAATGTTTCCTCAAGGTCAGATTAGAGGAGATGCAGGTTTTTTTAAAAAAAATCATAACAGAAAAACAAAACCTCTAGCATGGTTTTCTGCTTTGGAAAACCGCAATGAAACAGCAACAGTTCAGATCTTGCCATAAACAATAAGTTTACAGCATGTTTCTGACGAGCGGTGGAATCTGCAGTGGCCTCTTTAAAAAAAAACACACCACCACAAAGAATTTGTTGAATTTTTATCAGTGTATTTCATCCACAACACTTTACTCCCTCTTTGGAAAATGTTTACACAAGCTGTTTGATACATGCATGTATAATATACTTGCATATTTATTATTTACCTTCTCTTATGGAAAGCAAGATATGTAAATTTATGCTACAGTCTTTATGTGATTTGTGTTTGAAAGCAAGCCCAACTATGCTTAACTTTTGCAAATTGCAACAAGATACATGGAGGAGACGGAAAGTGTGTCCACTTTGCAGTTCAAAAGGATGTCCATTCAGCTAATATTTGATTCTAACTCCCATTCCCCTTCAAAAGCATGACCCATTCATCAGGCGTTGTAAGCTCTACAGGCCAATAACATCTTCTGCAGGGTGACAATGCCTCATGAATTCCCCAATCAATTCAGTTTAGCCATCCTGAACCATAAACTAACTGTGCCATATTTTAATCTAGCATATTATGCAGACTCAGCCTTGTGGTTAGTTTATGATTCCGCATAGCACTCTGAACCCACCAACATTGGGTTAATCCCATAGACTATGGTTAACCATTGTTAGTTAGTCCAATTATCTATGGAGGGCATAAATTATAAGTAAGCAGGGAAAAGTCTCTCTCTGGTATCTGCAAGAACCCAAAAAGTGACAGGATTGCAGCATGCCTGTGATATAATCCTGCCTCTGCTCTATTAAATGCAACCATTTCAAGGGCAGATTTAAAAAGAAATCTGCAGTAGAGGCTCATGGGCGTACAAAGTCTGATATTTGTACCTTCCCCTTCTCTCCTCTCTCCCAACATCCATATTGGTTGGAATCATAATTTTATTGACTTTGGTGGAGATACGCCTGATTTACTGTGGGTTTGGACTCAGGTCCCATGAATGTAACTTATCTCAAAATATGGCCAGAGGGAAGAGAGTGAAAATGTCTAGATGGAAAAAAAAAAAGTGTTGCACATTTTGACATTTTTTACATTGTTGGGCTGCAAATAGTTGAATTAACTTTGGCCAGACCTCAAGAATGCCCCCATAGTTCTTGGCTCTTGGTCTTCGTCTACTTTTCTCATCAATATTTTCTCTCAGCTTAAATGTTGATGAGTCCTTTCCACAATTTGTGCAGCTTCCCTTTCCTTGAATAACTTCAGAAAGAGCTAAATATATGTGGAAACGAAGCCATTGGTAATTAGTTTTAAAATACAGTGTTAAGAAGACCCAAGATGTTACAGTCCAGATCTAAAAACTGTGGATGCACTTAGGGTGTCTTCTGTATGTAATCCCTTTCTTCGTTGACAAGAAACTGGATTCCTTATTATTATTATTATTGTTTCCCCCAGGAAACTAGTTGCATTTTCTTTACTCCATATTTTGAATAATTCAGACAAAAAGATTGCCGGAGCATACTTAATTTCTCTGGCTAAGTAAGCGCAATTGCTTTCTGTGTATAGTAAAAAAAAAATTGCAGTCTCGCCCCAAAACCAATGCAGCATGCTTCCAATTTTGCATCCTAATTTATACATTTAGTTATCTTGTGTCAAAACCCCCAGATCATTTTCTTTTCCTTGGTCTTTCTTATTTTTTTACCTTGCAGAACTTTTATTTACGGTGTTCAATATATCAGTGTATATAAAAATAGATGCCTATTTTCGGGGTAGGAATTAAAATGCTATGTGGATCTATATGTGAAATGTTCTATGGAAGATAGCTCTGTAAGCAGGGGTGTAAATGCATTGTACGTATTCTAAAATTTAAATAGATTGTACATAATGGATTGTAAATCAGTTGTAAACAAGCAATATATATTTTCTTGAATATATTATATAGTGGTTTATATTTGTTAAATAAGCAATTATGTATACTCTTAACTAACCATTTAAATATTTTGTACAGATAAGTTTATTAAATATTTTATTGATAAGTTGCTTCTCTGTATTTTTCTTCAGAAAACTTTGTTTTAGGATTGCACTTTGGGATTTTCAACTAGAAATGATATTTCTATTGTTAGTTGGGGTTTTTGCAAGAAAAATCCAACTGTATATCCATATACTCAGTGCTTTAACCCACAAATGCTTTATGATCATCACTGCATTTTTTTCCTCCCTCAAACCTTGTGTCTTAGGATACTGCTATTCTCACTTGGCATCTAAGGGACAGAGACAACGATAGTGTCACCCAGATAAAATAGTGACTAATAGTTTTGTTTCACTCTTTCAGAATTGAAAGGATGGGAGTTCAACCTCTAAATTAGCAAGGTATACAGAAAAGATAGATGTAGTGTTTGTCAAGAAATGTATACATTCCACCCATCCTTCTGCATTTTGGATACTAAAGCTGACAGGACTAAGAATTCAGCCTTATTTCCATATCAAAAGTCAGCAATATAATGTTAACAGCACCAGCAATCATTGTAGATTAGTAAAGTTCGAACACTTAATAAATGCTGGATTGAGCAGCTGAGGGGGACTGCTTTTCTGCTTGCACCACTATGCAGTGGTTCTCAACCTGTGGTCCATAGCCCCTTGGGGGTGTGTGTGTGTCACAGGATGTCCACGAAGGCTTGAAGAGATGTATGTAAGGATCACCTCTCTCACCACAGCACCTGTATGCTAAGGGAATAGACTAAACTTAGATGTGTGGCTGTGTGTGTAAGTTTCCACCATTTGACGTGATCACCTGTAGAAAGCAAGGAAGATGTTTTTGTTGGACATGTAAAAAACATTACTGTCAGGAGGACAAGGGGCAAGACATTTTAAAGTCACAACAGAGGGAATACTATTTGAAAGAGATATAGATACCTCCCTAATTCACTTACCGGTAAGTATAAAAAGGGGGAGGAGGGACAGCACAACCAGACTTGCAAGATTCTGTCATTATAGCCCATATTAGCAATAGCACTTAGACTCATATACTGCTTCATAGTGCTTTACAGCTCCCTTTAAGTGGTTTAGTCAGCATGTTGCCCCCAACAATCTGGGTCCTCATTTTACTGACCTTGGAAGGATGGAAGCCTGAGTCAACCTTGAGCCAATCAGAACTGAACTGCTGGCATTTGGCAGAGTTAACCTGCAATACTGCATTCTAACCAGTGCACCATTACAGCTCTATCATTAGATTTTCATTTCAAACTTCTGTAAGGACACTATTAGGGCAGTTGTTTCTGTCCTCTTTCCAGTTAATGGTCTTGCTTGAAACCAGACTTGAAACCAGGTTCATTCATTAAAATGAAGTCAAGGAAGAGGGTAACTAAATGAAAAGAGGACAGCATCATGGATCTCCTTTTATCAGTACGTGGGCAGCGTTTTAATATTTATATCAGCTTCAGTGGGCTACGAATTAGCATCTCCAGAATCCTACCAGTGCTCTTTATAACATGCAAAATGGAAAGCCCTCCAGCTCCCTCTCCATCATCCACAGAATAAAATATCTCTAGCTGAGAAGAAAATGCAAATGAGTGATAAAATGACTAATAACCGAATATACAGCAAGGATACAAAAATGTTCACCAGTTATCCTTTTTATCATGTGATGTTAAGGAGTTCCTGTCAACGACTAACACTTCTTGGCTATGCCTTCTTTTACACAAGGACAACGGTGTTCTCCCTCCCTGGTTTCATTTTATATAGTCATTGTCCTACTCCATAAATTCTGCACGATCACTGCTTAAAGCAGCAGCCACTTTTGGCAGTCGCTCTATATTCTCACTCTATAGCTTTCTTTTTCAGTGTTATGTACTGCTTTAATTACTCTTGGTCACTAGGAGACTCTCAGTGGGTTCTTACATTGCCTAAATTTCAATAAAGAGGCTTTGGGGCACACAGTAATCCCAAGTCTTAACTTGACCCTGTGACCCTGAAAATAAAATGACAGCCTCCAGGGTACAAGTGGGTTTTTATCATTCCACACAAAGTGTTAAGTAGCTTTACTAACAGCCACATTCTTCTCTGTTATTCAAACAAAGTGTTTTGCAGTGGACCAATTAGAATAAGGAGATGATCAGAATGAAATAGTAAATGGAAATAGTGTGCTAATTTATGTAATGATCCTAATGTTTATAATGTTTATGTTTATATAGATGATAGATAGATAAGATAGAAACATTTAGAAATCTTTACAGCTATTCATTGGATATAGACAGTCTTGTTCTTCATGTGGAGAATGTTCAGTGTTTCTACAAGGTAGCCTTTCTACAAACACAACAATTATATTCAATTCTTAAAAGCAAGTTCCTCACTCAGGTTATTTTAAAGAGAAATTGTGTAAAGGAAAGTTTTATTTATTAGTTTGATTTATATGCTGCCTTTTCTTCAGAAGCTCAAGGCAGAATATCCAACACTTCCTTCTTTTATTTGCTCTCACATCAACAGCAACCCTGTCAGATGGAAGGTGGGGGAGATAGAGAGAGACAGAGATTGGCCTAAAGGCACATTGTGACTGATGATGGACTTGAACCTACTGTCTTCTTGCCCTTATTTCACCATGTTTTATCCAAAAAGTCACAAACAGGTTAGGAAGTCAATTTGCAGGACTGTACAAATCCCTAGAACGTACAGAAAGGATAAAATAGTACTAGTTTTGACTCATTAAAGCCACTATATCTTTTGCAAGATTCAATCACTCCTCCCACAGACGAATGTATGCATGCAACCGATTTGTTTTATAAGCAGGTGGGAGTAGCTTCTGGAGTAGCTTTTCAACTCCAATTTAAGGGATTCAAAAACAAAGAGTTGCCCAGCCCTCATTTGTACCAGAGGCTTTAATTGAACAGTTGCTCTGTTTCACTCCAACCACATTTACAGAGTCCCAAGTTTTGGTTTCTTCAACGATGTGTCTCGTTCTATCTGCAAAAAAAAATGGAACATGAGAGCAATTCTTTCAGAACTAGAAATGTGCAAATGAAACACAAGGGAAGCTATCTAGGGGAAACAGAATATGTGTTAAAGATGATTTTTTCCCCCCTCTCTTACCATTTTCATGACTTTTGCCATGAAAGACAGCTGGGTGATCTTGGACACTAGTCCTTCGCTCTCAGCCCAACCCACCTTGCAGGGTTGTTTTTGTAGGGAAAATAGGAGGAGGGAAGTATGTTGGATATGTTCACAACCTTGAATTATTAAAATAATAAAGGTGGAATACAACCATTTTTTTTTTGCTGGGTATTCCTAATGCAAATCTTTTTTATTTTCTGCAAATCAAATCCTTTCCTCCATACAAACGTATTTTGAAACTTACAAAGCAATGAATAGCAATTAATAGTGTTGTGTTTACTTCTGAACAAACAAAGGTAGAAACTGACTATAAAACTGCACCCCTAGTACTTGCTCTGGCTCAGTTTAATTTATTCCATTTAATCCAAAATTAAAACTGAGAAAGAATGTTTATTCATCACGTATCAATTTCAGTTTTCTGGGATAACAGCATTCTGAAACAAAGATCAAATGAATCATTCAAACGCAGAAAGCAAGAAGAAGGTAGCTGTAATATTAATGAACAACAATTTTTAAAATAAACTAGTATTTTGCATTAAGCAATTATAGTTTACAAAATTAGTTTAAATTATCACAATCCTATATGCCCATGTGTAAATGACTAATGAGCACAAACATTTTAAGTTTCAAGTAAAAGCAGGCAATGAATCCCTATGATTAAAATTGTGTTGAGAAATCCTGCAATAGTTCCAAGATAGGATTATTGAGTTGAACATAGAATGAAAAGAGTAGCAAAATTAATAAGTATCATATTCTGAAAATGGGCTGTCACTGGACAAATGGATCATACTTCACTGCATGAATGTGTCCTATGGTCATTGCTGGGTGTTTTCAATTAAATATTGAACATTTAAAAAACTTAGTTTTCCTTTTGGCAGGCAACATTTGTTACTACCAGATTATAAATGTTCCTCTGAGTGACCACATCTTACGCACAAGCCCTTCATGGTATTGGACCTGGGTACTTGAGAGACCGCCTGCTGCCAATTACCTCCACTAGACCAATTAGATCCCACAGATTAGGCCTCCTCCGAATTCCATCCTCCGGCCAGTGTCGACTGGCGACTACTCGGACGAGAGCCTTCTCTGTGGCTGCTCCGACCCTCTGGAACGAACTCCCCGTGGAGATTCGAACCCTCACCACTCTCCAGGCCTTCTGCAAAGCCCTTAAAACCTGGCTGTTCTGACAGGCCTGGGGCTAAAGAACTGTTGCCCCCGTCTCGAATGGTATGACTGTTGTGTTTTAATCATGCATTGTTTTTTTAATGTTGTTTTAAATTTTTGTTTGTATCCCCCTTCCCTGGTTGAGTTGTGAGCCGCCCTGAGTCCCCTTCGGGGGAAAAGGGCGGCATATAAATAAAATCAACAACAACAACAACGCACAAAAATATTGTAGAAATATGTTTTTTTAAGATCCACAAAACATCAGGATTTAATGAGACCACCAAATAAAACAGTATACAAACAACTGAGTTATGTAAATATAATACCCATACAGAATAGTTTTTTACACTTCAAAAAACCTTCCTTAATCCCCCTTTTAGCTTTGCCCTCTTAAGGCTGATGGTGCTTTAAGTGGCCAATACAGAGGGGTAAAGTAAATTCTCTCTTAAAAAATAAAATAAAAAAAACCCTTCCTTAAATGTTAGAAACAATGCTAGACATGCTTATGCCACTTGGATTTCCAGTAATATTAATATCAGCCCAAGCAATATATACGTATGTAGGTCAGAACATTTAATACACCTATTGAAGTTTTATAACAGTTCAACATGATACGCTGTCGAAGCTCTGGGGCAAATTCCTTGTAGCTCTGTTTATATATACCTACTGGAGGGGTAGGTGGGGGACGATATATTGATATGCTAACCCCAGGCAATAATGGGGTTAGATAAGGTTAGTTGTCCTATGGGAGATCCTCAGGGTTGGTTTGGATTAAACTAACTTCCACCCTTAGAAAAACCTGCAAGGAATAAATGTGGGACTTTCCATTTCTTTCTGTTGCTGGCCCTCAGGCTAAATTAAGATTAAAGTTTTAGATAGGCCAGTCCTCCCAGTGATCCTTTTTCTTTTTACTCCCTGCAGCAACAGGGGTGGGGATGAAGCCAGATGAGAAGGGGGTGAAGCTGGTTAAACCTTGGGCCCATCCTGCCTGCAATGGCTTCAATCAACAGGGGAATCCACCACCCCCCCTCCAGCCCACCACTATCACACAGCTGATGGGGACAGCCTTCCAGGTACCTTAGCAATGCCTGGGCTTCCTGCCAAGATGGCCACTCTCTTTGTTGTCTGCTACCAGCTCGGAGTTTTCCTGGGAGTGGGGAGGAGGGATCGCATAGCACAGAACCAGCCAAGCCGATCATCCAAACACAATTCCTAAGTTTGCAAAAATGTGAACCAAGTGACAAACATCTTCTTTTTTTCTTCTTCTTTCTTTTCCCATCTTGGCCAGGAGCAGATAGTGGTGCTGTTGGAAATGGAGCTTCTTCCAAGAACGAAATCCAGTTGTGCCCTGGGCTTTTTTTCCCAGCAAAAAGAGATGCACAGCATGTCTATGTGCACAATTTTCCATTAGGCTCTCTCCCCTCACAATCACAGGGCTACCCTAGCTTAGGTAATGGTCAAGGCTAGGGAGACAATGACAAGCACAGAACATGGCATTTGACACAGGATGCTGCATTAAATAATTGGGCAGAGAAGAAGAAGGGTGGTTTGGTATCAGTTTATGGTGCACGGATAATCCCAGGTTTCTTTTTCTCCCAAATTCCCAAAGTACAAGCATTAATATACTTGCTTTTTGTTTTTGTAATTTGTCAAAAATCACAGAAAATGAAAAAAAGGGATAGGGAGGGAATTACTCCATACTGAGTAGTGATTATTTTTTGAGGAAAAAAAAGTAATAAAAGGAGCATGTCATCCGAGTTTTGTCTGTTCTAAAAGTTGTTCTAAAATAACATGTACAGCAGTCCTTGACATATGACCATAATGGAAACTGCCCAACACTATTTTGTGGCCTTTTTAATGGCAGTTGTTAATCAAATATGGTAATTCCTAAGTAAATATGGTGATTGTTAATCAAACCCGTTGTTATCTATGGCGGAGAACACAGACTTCTGTAACACCCAGATTTTGCCAGAACAGTCATAAAATGTGTTCACATGACAAACTGTATTTTTCGGAGTATAAGACGCATCAAGGTTTTGAAGAGGCAAATTTAAAAAAAAGTTTTTGCACTCTGCAAACCTCCCAAAAATGGCCCCTCCCCCCCCAAAGGCATGAATAGCCTTTAGGAGGCTTATAGAGTGCTCCTGGGGATGGGTGGGGCAAAAATGAGCAAAAAATGGCCCATTTTTTGCTAAAACGGGTCCGTTTTGTCAAAAACAATTGCATGCATAGCCTTATGGAGGCTTGTAGAGTGTTCCTGGGGGCTGAGGGGGCAAAATTGAGCAAAAAAAACGGCCCATTTTTTGCTCTTTTCTGCCCTCCCCAGCGCCCAGGAGCTCTCTGAAAGCCTCCATAAGGCTATGCACAGCCATTTTGGTGAATGGGGCGGGGCATCAGGTGGCAAAAAATGCTGTATTCAGTGTATAAGACATTTCTTTTTCTGCACACCAAATATTCTGTCACAATGGATGTTGAAATTAATCTAACAACAATTTTGTAGTGATTTGCTATTCTACTATCATCACCGTAATTTAGATGCTATTTTCCTCCAAAGATGAGTGACAGTCAATTCTAACCCTAACCACTTCAACAACAATATGGGACACAATTATGGGTGCAATACTACTACAATATTGTGGCAGAATGAATAGTGTTGATGCACAGACTTGATACGTCAGAAGATCTAAACACTTAATTCAGGGGTCAGCAACCTATGGCTCTGGAGCCACATGTGGCTCTTTCATCCCTCTGCTGCGGCCCCCTGTCTCTCAAAATATGCATCACAACTGCCAATGTGCGATATCCGCTGGCACGCGATTAATTGAGCTTTTTGATCCCCGGTAGCGCAACCATGGATAAATCCAAGAAAAGAAAATTTTTAGAAGAAAACAGAACATTTAATTCAACTACATAGACTAGTTTTCTGCCCACTCATGAAATAGTCAGGCACGGGGAGGGTTTTGTGGCTCCTGGTGCTTTCTTTTCTGGGGAAAACAGGTCCAAATCGCTCTTTGAGTGTTTAAGGTTGCCGACCCCTGACTTAATGTAATAATTCATACAATCCTGCTAGAGGCACTGTTCTAGCTAGACACACAATTAATGGGCCATTAATTCATAAATTTGGACAATCAAGATGGCACATGGAGGGCAGGGGATCTCTCTCTTTCTCCCTTTCTTTTTTTTTGTTACAACAATACTGAGTTACCTGAACAAGTAGTCACTGTTTGTAGAGGGAGGCTGACACTGGCCTAAAGGAATCCAGGGCTCTGGTTTGATGCCGTCATCCCCATGTGTTTACAACCTTACCTTGGGTATTTGTTAGAAACCTGTCAACGGGAATGTAATTCGAGCCATCAGGGTAACACCAAAGCTTCCAGAAAAAAGCAAACCATAATGCACAGACATATCAAGGCATAATCTATCAAGGAAGATTATAATACAGCTAATTTCTCCTGCTATCCACTCTGTCTTCATCATAGCTTGGCGAGATCATCCTGTATCCAGCCTGTTACCATTTCAGCCATTTCTTTGCTGGAATCCAATACAAAAGAATGGCCGATTCCTTTCTCACACATTCGAATATTTCCGTCTGGAAACTCCATCTTCATCTCTTCGTAGTACTGCAGAGGACACCATCTATCAGTGGCTCCATAGTAAAAAATCAGCTAAAATAGAAATACAGAACTGTCTTAAATTAAAGATGGCGGTGGGAAAAGAAAGAGACCAGAGCTGAATCAGAGAGAGAGAGAGAGTGAGTGAGTGTGAGTGAGTGAGAGAGTGAGAGAGAGAGAGAGAGAGAGAGAGAGAGAGAGAGAGAGAGAGAGAGAGAGAGAGAGAGAGAATGTACGTATGTACGTACGTACATATAAGTAATACCTAGGTAATAAATGTCAATGGTCAGAATTTCTTCAATGGAGATTACTGAAGTTGTAAGACACTTTTCAACCAATCAACATTTAACATTTAATTCTTAACATATTAAGAATTATTACATTGCCTAGTAACCCAATGTGATACTAAGGATAATAGCCCTTGATTGGGAGGATATTTATCCACAGCCAACATAACAGGTGGAGAATGGAGTGGAATTTTTTTTACATCTGCTTATCTAACCAATCTACAGGCAGAAATGTTTCTTCTCCCAGGAAAATCCAGGGAGTTTAGTCCTCCTGCTTCTTCAAGTTGGATGCAAAACAAAAAGCCTTAGATTGGAACCTGAGGATCAATGGGATTTGATTCTAAGCAAGCAACTTAGTATGGGCTGTTTATTTATTTACTTATTCCATTTGTATAGCCATCTATCTCAAACCATTAACTCTGGGTGGCAAACAATCGTCAAAACAAACAAACTTAGTATGGGCCATTGCACTTTCCAGTTGCTTTTGTTTTTACTTTTAGGGCCAAATCAGACGTTATAATAAATGCGTCATTTTGTTAGGGTTTTTTAAAAAAAAATTTGTAAAAAAAACTTTTAAATAAATAGCAGCTGCAGATAGGGAAGGATTTTTCACTGGGATCTCAGCATGCAGGGAAGGAAGGTGAACCCTTTCCTCCAAAACATGAACTGGGTGTCACAGCCCAGAAGAAAAGTGAACAAAGAAAATAAGGGTAGATCCAGACTGCCCAAGGAAAACATCCTGACATCTTGTGCTTTGCTTGCAGTTATCTCTGTCTGTGTAATTAAAAACTTGTGGATTTCATGACCTTGAAAACATTTCATCATCAACAGGAGCCATTCTATATATTGCAGAAAAAGCAAGTTTCTTCTACTTTCTGGGTTGCAGTGATACAGCCCAAACACAATATCTGCATTTCCCCTTGCTTGTGCTTCAGTTCTTCCCAACCCATCATAACACTAGTCCATAAGATATTGTTATAAACTTCTGGGACAATTCTTTGAAATGATCAGCTTCTACTTCATGTTGTTGGTTGGCTTTCCTGGGCTGAGATATCAAATTCATGCTTTATATTCAGGTGAGTGCTTCCTTTTGCCCTGCTGACCTCTTTCCTCCACCACCATAGTTCTCATAAAAGCTGCCTTTTAATTTGATTTATAGCCTGTCCAATGTTGAGGAGCTCAAGGTAGCATACAATGAATCCATCCTCTTAATTCTTCCCAGTGGTGAAATTTAATTTTTTTTTACTACCGGTTCTGTGAGTGTGGCTTGGTGGGCATGGCAGGGGAAGGATACTACAAAATCTCCATTCCCACCCCACTCTGCGGCCAGCCAGAAGTGACATTTGCCGGTTCTCTGAACTACTCAAAATTTCCACTACCGGTTCTCCAGAACCTGTTGGAACCTGCTGGATTTCACCCCTGATTCTTCCCCATAATGCACCTGTGAGGAGGTGAGGGGCTGAGAAGGATTGGGCCAGAGTCATTTACTCAACCTTCAAAGGTGAAAAATATATTAGAATTAAGGTTCTAGTTTACTACCTTGATCACCATGCCACACTGGCTATCTGGCTCAAATTTGGACCAAAATGATTTCCAACACAATTAAAACAGCTTTAATTAATGTTCATTTTCTCCAATCATCAATGAAACACCCTATTCTTTCCACACTTCTGCTTCCGCCTCCTCCTTGTTTGGGCACTGATTAGAGCAGTGGTATTCAACCTGGTCCCTACCACACACTAGTGGGCGTTCCAGCTTTCATGGTGGGCGGTAGGGGTTTGCTGTAACTCTGCTTTATAAATTTTATAAAGTTACTTCCCTACTTTATAAATCACCATTATTGTGGAACTAGTGGGCGGTTAGAAAATTTTACTACTAACAGAGATGCAAAAGTGGGCGGTAGGTATAAAAAGGTTGACTACCCCTGGATTAGAGAGATACAAGTAGTCGTTGACTTACAATGACACTGGGGAAAAAAATGACCTAATTATTTTTCACTTACAACTGTTGCAGCATCCCCGTGATCAGGTGATCAAAATTTAGATGCTTGGCAACTGGCATGTATTTATGATGATGGCAGTATCCCGGCTCATGTGATCACCTCTTATGACCTTCTGACAAGCAAAGTCAATGGGGAAACCAGATTCACTTAACAACCATGTTACTAACTTAACAACTGCAGTGATTCACATAACAAGTGTCTCGCTTAGCAACATACATTTTGGTCATAGGTTGAGGACTATCTGTCATGGCTGCAGCTGATAGTAATTCAAATCTAGCATCGTTTTGAAGGGGCCTAGATTCCATATCTTTGTTCCTAAGAGCGCAAAATAATTAGGACTGGAATCTGATTAAAGTGTGAATTTTACACATACTTCTGTCGAAAACCCTGTCAGAAACACCTCTCTAATATACACTGTTTCCATAAGAATAACAGCACAGTCCAACACTCTACTACGTATATTAATTAGCATTATCACCAGCATCAGCACTATCCAGATTTAAGCTTAGTAAACTTTTTTTTGATATTGTTATCATCAGTGTTTTAAAAATGAAACAGAAAACTCTTCAAAATATTCTCTCACAAACTTTTGTGAGTATTTAATTTTTCACAAATATGCCCAATATGATAGCAGTTAGCTGAGATTGTTATCAACAGGATGTTTCAGCATTTCTAAGAAAGCAGCTATTTCCTATACTGATTCTATGCCATTAAAAATATGGCTCTTCAAGAAAGTGCCAGTCCTAACAAAAATGTGTTAAAAATATCCCTAAAAAATATTTCTGCCTGTTGTGTGGTTGCCAAAGGTCCAATACGGAATAAAAGCCTCTAAATGTCTGAGGGGCAAGGAGTTTTCAGTGCCTTCAGCTCTGGTGTAAAAACTCATAGCAGTAGAATCAGGCTAAATGCATCAGACTTTGTGACCAAATATATTTCCAAAACAGTCAAATGCTCAAATAAGCCTATTTATAATCCAGACATAATTTCAGACAAAAGGAAGGTTCTGCCTATGGCAACATTTGCCATTAAAAAAGTCTGGGAGAGCCAAACATGGCCTTATTGCCTTCTCATTCAATTAAAAAAAATGTACCTGTCCAGGTTTTTCATCCTTAGGCTTATTTATTAACTCAAAGATTGGCAGTGATATCTATGGAGATGCTCAGATGTTACAGTTGTTGCAAAGGTGCTTTTTCAAGAGGCAATTGGACTTTTTGGTTTTTTCTTTGAAGACATTTCATCCAAGAAGCTTCTTCAGCTCTGACTGGATGTTGGGGAATGGAAGGATTTAGCTGGTCATTTGCATTCTTTTAAAGAGTTGTTGAGGCCACTTGGAGGTTTATCTGGTTCTTCAGGGTTAGCTGAGTAGTGCAAATGGGGGTGGAGCTTTCTTGGAAGTACTGAAAGGACTGTGTTGCGGATTGGAGATAGATGATATCTTTCCTTCTCTGTTGAGAGAAGACTGTTAAATTTTGACATAGATGGCCTCTTTGATTCCTCTTTCAAACCAGCTGGTCCTCTTTGTCCAAAATGTGGACTTTGCTGTCTTCAAAAGAGTGTCCTTTGTCTTTTAAATGCAGATGGACTACTGAATCTTATTCCAATGCGTTTGTTCTCCTATGTTAGTTGCCTCTTGAAAAAGCACCTTTGGGACATTGGTAGTGATGTTCGCTTCGTATGTTTATTTGCTATCTCTTCTCATTCAGTTTCTCACAAACTCTCTTTCTCTCATCTTGTTCTGTATCTTCATCATTAACCCAAAAAATAATCTAATTTTTGAGTCATTAACATATAAATTACTTTTCTTTCATTTCCTTGTGGGTTCCCCCCCTCACTTTTTGACACCCCTCCCCCCCCAAAGTAATGGTTATAAAGAAATCTAATGCTCTTATTTTGTGTTTTGGATTTAATGCATTATCAGTGGATGCAGTGTTGCTAATAATCTCCAAATGCTTCACACTCAAGTGCCCTATTACTATTAATGAAGGAATGATAGGCTTTGCAGTCCAATGTATTTTGTGCTACATCAGGACGGCAGAGGCTAATGTAAAAAGGTCCATGTAACTTCTCCTTATTTCTACTACTTGGCTTGGTCTTCATATCTTTCAGAGCTTCTACTATAGTTTTATATCGATCATGGATATTTTAAAGATATTGCTGTAAAAAAAATCCTACGTGGGATTGCAACGCAGTGGCAGACGAAGGGACAGATAGAATGATAGGAAAAAAAAGAGTCTTCATTGATCACTGCCCTTCACCACCACCAAATGGAGAGATGTACGGTAAGGCCATCTTTCTACACAGCAGATTTAGAGTACAACTAAAGTGTAGTAGAGTTTACCATTACAAATTTCATACCTTGGCCTCAAATGCTGAAATGTCTCGAATAGTGATTGAATAAGGGACCTTCCTTTAAAAGAAACCCTTCTTTGTTCATTAATGCTCTATTATGAGCTGAATCTATTTTACTTTGCGCTTAATAATATATGCTGCAACTTGACTAGAATATTCATTATTTAACAGTACTGTACAGTATGCACATTTCATTGAGTGCAAGTTGATACAGAAGCCTTACCTAACCTGGTATCCTCAACTTTCCAGACACTATGGCCAAATTGCTATGAATTACGGAAACAGAACAGTTC